>NC_142136.1:18224696-18527727 GCF_024610735.1 Ursus americanus | reverse complement strand
TATCCTGTGACTTTACTGAATTCATTTATCAGTTCTAGCAGTTTTTTGGAGTCTTTCAGGTTTTCTATATAGAGTATCATGTCATCTGCAAATGGTGAAAGTTTTTCTTCTTCCTTGTTGATTTGGATGCCTTTTGTTTCTGTTTGTTGCCTGATTGCTGTGGCTAAGACTTCCAGAACTATGTTGAGTAAAAGTAGTGAGAGTAGATATCCCTGTCTTGTTCCTGACTGTAGAAGAAAAGCTCTTAGTATTTCCCCATTTAGGATGATGTTAGGTGTGGGTTTTCATAAATGGCTTTTATTTATGTTGAGGTATGCTCCCTCTAAACCTACTTTGTTGAGGGTTTTTTATCATGAATAGATGTCGTACTTTGTCAAATGCTTTTTCTGCATCTGCTGAAATGATCTCATGGTTTTTATCCTTTCTCTTATTGATGCAATATATCATGTTGATTGATTGTGAATATTGAACACCCTTGCATCCCCAGAATAAATCCCGCTTGATCGTGGTGAATATTTTTTTTTCATATACTGCTGAATTCAGTTGGCTAGGATTTTTCAGAATTTTGTTGAGGATTTTTGCATTTATGTTCATCAGAGGTATTGGCCTATAGTTCTCTTTTCTCTCTCTCTCTCTTTTTTTTTTTTTTTTTTTTTTTTTTTTTTTTTTTTGTGCTGTCCTTATCTGGTTTTGGTATCAGGGTAATGCTGGCGTCATAGAATGAATTTGGAGGGGCGCCTGGGTGGCTCAGTCGTTAAGCATCTGCCTTTGGCTGGGGTCATGATCCAGGGTCCTGGGATCGAGCCCTGCATCGAGCCCTGCATCAGGCTCCCTGCTTGGCGGGTAGCCTGCTTCTCCCTCTCCCACTCCCCCTGCTTGTGTTCCCTCTCTTGCTGTCTCTCTGTCAAATAAATAAAATCTTTAAAAAAAATAAAAGAAAAGAATGAATTTGGAAGCTTTCTTTACTCTTCTGGGTTTTTTTGGAATATTTTTAAAAGAATAGGTATTAACTCTTCTTTAAACGTTTGGTAGACTTCATCTGTAAAGCCATTTGGCCCTGGACATTTGTTTATTGGGGATTTTTTTGATAGCTGATTCAATGTCACTGCTGGTAATCTGTCTACTCGAATTTTCTATTTCTTTCTGATTCATTTTTGGGAGGTTATGTGTTTCTAAGATTTTTGTCCATTTCTTCTATGTTGTCTAATTTGTTGACATAATTTTTCATTATATTCTCTTCCATTCTTTTGTATTGCTATGGTGTCGGTTGTTATTTCCCCTTTCATTTCTGATTTTGTTTGAGTCCTCTCTCTCTCTCTCTCTCTTTTTTTTTTTTTTTTTGGATGAACCTGGCTGAAGGTTTATCAATTTTGTTGATCTTTTCAAAGAATCATCTCCTAGTTTCATTAATCTGTTTTCTTGGGGTTTGTTTAGTTTCTATTTCATTCATTTCCGCTCTGCTTTATCATTTTCTTTCATCTACTGGTTTTGAGTTTTCTTTGTTCTTCTTTTTAGCTCCTTTAGGTGTAAGGTTAGGTTGTTTATTTGAGATTTTTCTTGCTTCTTGAGGTAGACCTGTATTTAGCTATATACTTTCTCTTAGAACAGCTTTTGCTGCATCCCAAAGGTTTTAGACAATTGTGGGGTTGTTTTTTTAAGATTTTATTTATTTATTTGACAAGAGAGATAGAGAGAGAGCACAAGTAGGCAGAGCAGCAGGCAGAGGGAGAGGGAGAAGCAGGCTGTCCGCTGAGCAGCAGATGTGGGATTCGATCCCAGGACCCTGGGATCATGACCTGACCTGAAGGCAGCTGCTTGACCGACTGAGCCACCCAGGCACCCCAGGACCATTGTTTTCATTTTCATTTGTCTCCATGTATTTTTTTATTTCCTCTTTGATTTCTTGGTTCACCCATTCATTGTTCAGTAGCATGTCATTTAACCCCCATGTATTTGTGCTCTTTCCAGATTTTTTCTTGTGGTTAATTTCCAGTTTTATAGTGTCGTAGGCAGAAAAGATTCATGATATGATTTCAGTCTTTTTGAATTTGTTGAGGCTTGTTTTGTGACCTAATATGTGATCTATTCTGGAGAAAGTTCCATGTGCGCTTGAAAAGAATGTGTGTTCTGCTATTTAGGATGGAATGTTCTGAGTATATCTGTGAAATTCATCTGGTCCAATGGGTCATTCAAAACCACTGTTTCCATGTTGATTTTCTGTTTGAAAAACCTGTCCACTGATGTAAATGGGGTGTTAAAGTCCCCTACTATTATTGTATTACTATTGATTACTTCCTTTATGCTTGTTATTAACTGCTTTGTGTATTTGGGTGCTCCCATGTTGGGTACATAAATATTTACAGTTGTTATATCTCCTTGTTGCATTGTTCCCTTTATGATTATATGTGTCCTTTGTTAACAGTCTTTGTTTTAAAGTCTGTTTTGTCTGATATTAGTATTGCTACCCCAGCTTTCTTTTCACATCCATTTGTATGATAAATACTTCTCTATCCCTTCAAATTCAATCTGCATGTGTCTTTAGGTCTAAAATGAGTGTCTTGGGGCGCCTGGGTGGCTCAGTCACTAAGCGTCTGCCTTCGGCTCAGGGCGAGCCCCTCATCAGGCTCCCTGCTCCACTGGGAGCCTGCTTCTTCCTCTCCCACTTCCCCTGCTTGTGTTCCCTCTCTCGCTGGCTGTCTCTCTCTCTCTGTTACATAAATAAATAAAATCTTTTAAAAAAATAAAATAAAAGAGTCTCTTGTAGGCAATGTATTGATGGGTCTTGTTCTTTTATCCCTTCCATCATCCTATGTCTTTTGATTGGAGCATTTAGTCCATTTACATTCAAAGTAATTATTGATATGTATGCATGTATTGCCATTTTGTTACTTGTTTTATGGTTATTTTTGTAGTTCTTCTCTATTCCTTTCTTCCTTTGCTCTCCTCTCTCTTGATTAGTTGGCTTTCTTTACTGATATACTTGGATTCCTTTCTCTTTATTTTTTTCATATCTATTACTGGTTTTTGATTTGTGGTTACCATTAGGTTTATATATAACATCTTCTGCATATAGCAGTCTATATTAAGTTGATGGTCATTAAGTTAGAACCCATTCTTTACACCTCTCTCCCTCATGTTTTAAGTATATGGTTTCATACTTTATATGTTTTTATTTTGTGAATCCCTTGACTGATTCTTACATATATACTTATTTTTACTGCTTTTGTGCTTCCTACTTTCCTTACTCTGACTTACAGTCTTTCTTTTCCACTGAAAGAGTCCCTTTTAACATTTCTCTCATAGGGCTGGTTTACTGGTCATGAATTTCTTTAACTTTTGTTTGTCTGGGAGACTCTGTCCTTTTCTCTGAGTGAGAGACTTGCTGCACAGACTATTCTTGGCTGCGTTTTTGTTTGTTTGTTTGTTTGTTTGTTTTCCTTTCAGCACCTTGAATACATCATGCCACTCCTTTCTGGCCCGTAAAGTTTGGGCTGAAAGAAATCTGCTGATAGAATTATGGGGTTTCTCTTGTATATAACTGTTTTCTTTTGTCTTGCTGCCTTTAAAATTCTCTATCACTACTTTTTAACATTTTAATTACTGTGTGTCTTGGTGTGGGCCGCTTTGGATTGATTTTTTGGGAAAGCTCTCTGTGTCTCCTGAGTCTGGATTTCTGTTTCCTTCCCCAGATTCTGGAAATTTTCAGCTATTATTTCTTCAGATAAATCTTCTCTGCCCTTTCTCTCACATGTCCTTCTGGGATCCCTATAATGTGAATATTATATTGCATTGGTGGAGTCATGGAGTTGCCTCCCTATAATGTGAATATTATATTGCATTGGTGGAGTCATGGAGTTGCCTCCCTATAATGTGAATATTATATTGCATTGGTGGAGTCATGGAGTTGCCTCCCTATAATGTGAATATTATATTGCATTGGTGGAGTCATGGAGTTGCCTAAGTCTGTTTTCCTTTTGCATAATTTTTTTTCTTTCCACCTGGCTCACCTTGATTACTTTCCATTACTCTGTCCTCCAGGTTGCTGATTTGTTCTTCTGCTTCCTCTAGTCTGCTATTTATTCCATCTAGTTTATTTTTAATTTCATTTATTGTTTTTTTCATCTTTGGTTCTTCTTATCTCTTTGTTAAGGGTCACACTGATATCCTCCACTTCTCTCAAGTTCAGTGAGTATCTTTGTGATTTTACTTTAAATTCTCTATCAGGCATATTACTTATCTCCATTTTACTTAGCTCTCTTGCTGTGATTTGTCCTGTACTTTCATTTGGGATATATTACTCCATCTTCTCATTTTGTCTCTTTGCATCTCTTTCTGTGTTTTAGGACAGGCAGCTACATGTCCTGCTCTTGAAAGTAGTGGCTTTATGAAGCAGAGGTTCTGTAGTTCCTTGCAGTGCAGTGTCCCTTGTTCAGCAGAACTTGGCACTTCAGGGTTGTCTCCTAGGGGTATTGAGTGTGCCCTGTTGTTGTAGGTGAGCCATTTCTCTCTTCAGTACAATCACCTAGCTCTCTTTGCCTGTTGTGGGCCATGTTTGGTCCCTGTGGTAGTAGTGGTCCAGTCTGGAGCCATTTTGGGCTTGAACTGACCAGGCATTTGCAAGATACAGTAGCACCAAACTATAGGGCTCTTTCCCTGTGTTGTCCCCTGAGCTTTCTTTGGTGGGTGGGGCCTACAGTCAGACCAGATGTCTGCCCCCAACCCACTGCTGGGGTGACAGTCTGACTGGTTTGTGTGATTATTTTTGCCTCTCCCTGGGGCACAAGTCTCTTTGGAGTGGTGCTGGCCCCTGTTGCGGCTGCTTGGCACACTGCCAGCCTTGTGGCAACTTTGGATGGGCTCTGGCCAAGAGCATATTGGAGGGAGAGGATCCACAGTGTGTGCAGGTTGGGGCACAGTGTTTTTTGCAAGGCTTGTGTCAGTCCTCTGGGGGAAGGGACCTGCCAAGCTGGATGGGGCAGGCCTAACTGGAGGGGGGTGGATACTCTGAATTGCAGGTGGGGCAGGGCTGTTAGCAAGTTAGGTAGTGAGTATTTGCTGTGCTGGTTTGGATAGGTGGCCACGAGTTACGGGGAGCTGGAGAAGGAAATGGTACCTGCCTGCTCTCTTGTTCCTGAAAGAGTCTCCCAAGGATCTCTGTCCCTTCAGGACATGCTCTGAGAGGAGCAATTAACTCTCTCCCATGCATTTTTCAAACTGCTGCTTCTATGCTGTATCTCAGAGAGGCTCTTTGTTGTGCCGTCTCTTTAAGGGTGGGTACTCAGTTTCCTCTTGCCCTCCCAGCTTTCCCAGAGCTGAGCCCACTGAATTTTAAAATTCGAGGTTTTAAGTCCTGCTGGTTGTAAGCACTGACAAAATTCAGCACCTCTGGTTTTCAAAGCCAAATATTATGGGGATTTGCCTTCCCCGTGTGAGCTTCTAGGTATAACAGTCTGTTTCTCTCCCCTCTCCACCAGTGCAGGTTCTCCCTCCTTTGGATAGTCCTTAGGGCCTGTTTAGCTCTCCGCCGTGTCTCTGTCCTTTTTGCACTCTTCGATGTGATGGATGTGGCATCTTTACATTTAGCTGTGGAGTTTGTCCTGCCAGTCTTTGGTTCATTTTCTGGGTTATTTACACTGATGTGTTATCTAGTTGTATCCGTGTGACAAGGGGAGCCTAGGGTCTCCTACTCTACCATCTTCCTGCCTATCTCTTCCCTATATTTTTGACCTGAAGGGGGACATGTTTTCTGTAAGAAATTAAAATGTTCTGGTATAATATTTATAGGACTATTAACCGTGTTATAGTGAAGAAAATCTGGATTACTTATCAGGACAAAACAAATTTTATGTAGTTCAATTAAAACTATAAGAAAAGAATGTATTGCAACCAAATTGGTGTTGAACAAGTCTCCTTGAATAGATCAACAGGGTGAATAAGATGAAAGCATCAAACTGCTTCATGGGCTTTTTATGTGCCTCTTTAAAGACTGTCCACTACTTTGGGCTAAATACCATTTTTTGGCTTTTCTCATTTCTTTATTATGTTGCAATAAAGTGTGAAGTTTCCTCAAAAATGACATTAACAGAAAAAAATATATAGAATTTTAAATCAAAAAGTTGTCTTGAGGTTTTATTTTCAACTCTTCCCATCAACACCTCTTAATGCTGACTGTATTTAGTGAAACTTCCTTTATAAGTATGTAATGACCCTTTCAGCTATAACTGTCCCTGTTAATCTTAACAGCCAAAGTTTGAGGTGTGACTTTTCACATGCAAAAAGTATTTTATATTTTGAAGTGTCAAATCCTTCTTTTAATTGCTGACTTTACCCAATGGCTAAAATCATTCCAAAAAGTATTATGAAATAAGCTATTTCAAAAATATTACCAAGGATTTTTAAAATAAAAGGTTTTTTAAATTATAAAAACACCAATACATGCTAAATATAGAAAAGTTAGGTCTGCAGAATAGTTATTTGAAACATTTGAATATCTCTTTTCCGATATCTTTAAACAATATTATAATGGCAAAAAAATGGTTAATTTTCTAAAAGATACAAAAGAAAGAAATCTGAACAATCCATATGTAAGTCCCATGGCCATGTAAAAATTAGTGCATCCATAATAACCATGACCATAGATAAAATTATTGCATTTGAAAATTTTTCTAATGCATGTAGTAATACACAATGATGCCATCACTTCCAGTGTATATTACTTAAGTGATTTTTCAGTAACTTAATTTTACTAAATCTTTTTTTTTAAGATTTTATTTATTTATTTGAGAAAGAGGGCATGCACACAAGAGCAAGAGCACAGGGAGGGTTCAGAGGGAGGGAAAGGGGGAGAGGCAAAGGGAGAAGCAGACTCCCTGCTGAGTAGGGACCCTCTCCCCCTACCAGTGCAGGGCTCAATCCCAGGACCCAGGGATCATGAACTGAGCCAAAGGCAGACACTTAACCAACTGAGCTACCCAGGCACCCCTTTACTAAATCTTTCTCTATTTCTCAATCGCAAAGCCACAACACATTGAAGGGAAAGCTGTCTTTGCAAGAGGCCACTTTGTGGCTGATACAGACTAGCCTAAATGGGGCTTATGTTGAGTCCTACTTTATGGACTGAAGCAGGGAGGGCTGAAATCTAACCAGCACAGCCTATACTAGGCTATATCTTTTACCAGCACAAAAAGGAACAAGCTTGGAGGCTCAAGTCCTAAAACTCCTCCATAGGGAAGGTACTACTGATATTCCTTGTTGCCTTTAATCCTCCTCGTAACCCTGTCTGTTGGGTTCTGCTATGGTTCTAATGTTACAGATAGAAGATATTGAGGCACAAACAACCAGTTAGTCATGAGCAAGGGTTTGAACTAAAGATCTCTTTGGTTGTAGGTGCAGGTTCGTTCTACTGATCATACTTCCTTTCCAAACACTGGAGAACTGAGAGATTTACAGAGGGGTAAAGAGAGACAAGACAATGTTTCTCAGTCACCTTATGAATAAATAATGGCATGTGTGCATACGAATATTTATATATACACACTGAGTAAGGGAGAGAATGTACATATATGTAATGATATACCCACGGTTGGGTAGAAAACAGCAAGTTTTAAGAACAAATGTAAAAAAATGTAAATATAAAGATTAAAAAACAGGAAGATTAATGCTAAATTGCTTATTCAGAAAAGGGGATTTTTTTTTTTTTCCCTACAAAGTTCGATACTTGAAATCACTTCTCCACATATTTAGGTAATCTTTCATTCATATTAAGAGAAATTAATTGCTTTCCATTTCAATTTATTTTTTCTTCAAGCTAGCCAGTTTTTTCCCTAATATTATAGACTCATGCTTCCCAGACACCATGAACTAAAAAAATGTGTTTAAGTTATTGACAAGGAAGGAATGAAAGGATTAAGAATTTGAACTTGATCCTCACACTGCCTGGATTCAAATCAACCGCACCTCAGTTCTCTCCTGTAAAATGGAAGTTGTGAGGATTAAAGGAGAAGATACAAATAAAGCACTTAAGAAATCTGATAAACATTAAATTGTAGACTTTACATCAAAATAACTCACAGAAGTGAGCATTTGAATGTCTTCGATAATAAAACTGCCTCAATGGTCAGTAATTCATACTTGATCTTCATTGGATTATGGAATCAATTCTCTAGTGAATAAAGTATTGATTGCCAATTGCCCTACATCTTTAAATAATAAGATTTTAAGTTAAAAGATACTCTATGGGTACAAATGTCCCATGTCTCTTGATCTTAAAACCACACTCTATACCATTCATCAATCACCTCATTTAGGCATTTGGAAGTGTCAAACCACCAAAACACAGACTAACAATATCCCTAATGTTACACTACAAAAGATTTGCTCATAGAATCTTCAATAGAATCTTGAGAAGCACCTTCCTGAAGTATGACTATTTTGAAAGTCTGAAAAGAATAATAAGCTCTGTAGGCTAAGCATTTAACCCCTGAAATTTCTGGTTTAATGAGAGTTAGATTAAGATTATGGTTGAACAGTTAATGCTCAGGATTCCAAGAGTAAGACTGCTTTGCCCCAAGTAGCAGCCCCAAAGCAGCAGCTAGCATTTAATCAGAGCATAGGGCTTTTTGACCACTTACTTATGAACCCTGGCCTTTAACTGCCTGAAAGAGCCTCTGTCTGCTAATGATGAGACATACCAAAGAATGAAGATATGGTATATTCCACTCCTAAAACTTGTGGAATGTGGTTGGGGTTTGCATTACTCAGCTGGTTTTGCTTTATGTGCAGGTAGTGCTTTGTCATAGGATTAAGTAAACTTTCATTTACAACTAAAGCATTGTAACATGTGCGTGTGCTCTTTGCTTTGTGTGATTAGGTCAAACCTGAGGATGGTTGGGTTTGTTCTCTGTTTTGGGGTTTGTTAGTTGTCAATAATAGGGGAATTACTTTAGCCACCTACAGGAATTTCAGATATCATAGGTATGGTGGAATAATATAATATCTATGAGGATAATATAATATCTCTAATAGAGGATATTATACTATATATATATATATATATATATATATATATATAATTTCTTGTTTACCAAAACCTAGACTATGGCACAAACAAGTGCTCAGTAAATATCTGTCGACCAAGTAAAGACATGAATAAGACAGGATATTATACTAATACCTATTATATATGTGTGTGTATATATAAGGCAAATTTATAAATATATATATTGAATAAGGCAAAGCTTTGAGGTTACTGACATAGGATGGAAAAAGGAAAGAAGATTGAGGGCAGAGATGGAGAGGAGAGAAGAAGTAGCAACCTATTAGGTAAGTGTAACAACATGGTGCCAAAAGGCACAGAAAATTAAATATCCAACTAATTCAGCATACATTTTTTAGTCACATTTTGTGTTCACTATTTTCCACATTTCGGTCTTTTTTTTTTTTTTTCTTTCACTGTTCGCCATATTTAGGCAACAGCTATGTGTTATTTTTCTTTAAATGCAGCTTAAATGAACTCACTTTTTAAAAATGTGCCCCGTTCTACATAGTGTTACTTGTCAGATCATGGGTTTGATTCTTCATCAGTATTTCTCAAACTTTGATATGTGTGCAAGTCACTTGGGGATAAAACTAAAATGAAGATTCCAGTGCAGTAAGTCTGGGTGGGTCCCATTTCCGCATTTCTCATGAGCTCCCAGGTGAGGCTAAGAAGCACACTTTGAATATCAAGAAACTATATATATCTATATACACACACACACACAAATATATACTCAAATCCTTAGTTAGCAATGTTTTAAAATTTATCTTTATGTGATGTAAAAACCTCTCATATACCCCCACCAGTAGCAAATCTAATGATATAAATAGACACTCTGCTGGGGTTGAAAAAAAGTGCTTTAAGTGTCCTTTGTATTCAGGGAATTCACTGTCAAGAAGAAGGGTATTTATGTAAGAAACCAAGATAACATGTGCTATGAGCTATTCTAGAGTTCTGTACAAAATGCTCTGAGAAAATCCTACAAAGTTTGGGAAAGGCCAGGGAAGAAGCATGTCCCTGAGCATGACAGCAGCTGAGGAGAACCTTTCCCAGGAGAGCCTAGAATACAGGCTGTCTCTTGCCTGCCACCGCACCACCGCCACTGCCACTGTTGTGAGTGAGGGTCTGCCCCACCCAGAGGAACCCGACTGATAGGGTGTGGGCTCTCCACCGAGCCCTCCACATGGTCTCCGATGGCATTAGCTTGAGTAGGGGCTCTTTGTGAAACCGTCTTCCCCCATTTGGGGGATGGGTAACGTTTTGGGACTTTATCTGCTTGGAAAAGTTCCTCTGTTCTTTTTAATAGGCCCCTTTTTCTAATCCGTCTTCCTGAAGGAGAATCTGTATTCTAATTTGTACAGACACCATAGAACCACACACTCTGAATTATGAGCATAATTTCTTGCCAGGTGGGTTTCAATTTCCTTCCCCTTTCTGAACTTTCCCTCCCATTATCATCAAGTAAGAGGATGGATAGTTTGGAGGTCAGGGGCATAAAGAAGCTCCAGTCCTTGCTCTCAGAGACACAGTAGCCTCTCTGCAGTATTCTTCCTATTTACTCTCTGCCATAGACAAAATAATGGCTCCCCCAAGATGTCCATGTTCTAATTTCTAGAACCTGTGAATTCGTGGTGTTAACACCACAGAGGAGAATTACGGTTGCAGATGGAGTGAGTTCCATGTATTCACAAGTTTTTTTAAAAAGTGGAAGAGGGAGGCAGGAGAGGAGATCAGACTGATGTGATGGAAAAAGGACTGGACACAACACATCTTTGCTGGAGGAGTGGGCCAAAGCAAAGGACTGTAGGCAGCTTCTAAAAGCTGGAAAGGACAGGGGCGCCTGGGTGGCACAGCGGATAAGCGTCTGCCTTCGGCTCAGGGTGTGATCCCAGCGTTGTGGGATGGAGCCCCACATCGAGCCCCACATCGAGCCCCACATCGAGCCCCACATCGAGCCCCACATCGAGCCCCACATCGAGCCCCACATCAGGCTCCTCCACTATGAGCCTGCTTCTTCCTCTCCCACTCCCCCTGCTTGTGTTCCCTCTCTCGCTGGCTGTCTCTATCTCTGTCGAATAAATAAATAAAATCTTTTTAAATAAATAAATAAATAAATAAATAGAAATAAAAGCTGGAAAGGACAGACAACTGATTCTCCCCCAGAGACTCCAAAAGTAGTGCAGCCCTGCCAACACCTTGATTTTAGCCCAGTGAGACCCACATCACACTTCTGACCCACAGAACTGTAAAATCATAATTTTGTGTTAAGCCACAAGGACTGTAGTATTTTATAACAGTAGCGATAGAAATGAATACACCCTCTCTCTGGCCCCTGAGACCGCTCTGTTTTACCTCTTTTTGTTTCCAGGATGCTGCCCTTTCCTGGTTTTATATCTTTTACCTCTCCTTCACAGTCTCTTTTTTTAAGTTCTCCTTATTATCTCCAAAAATTCATTCTTCCCCACGTTACACTCTACAGGAATCAGATTTGCTGAACATGGCCCAGATTCAGCTTGCAGATATGTTCTCTCTGGCCTACAGTGTTCTTCATAAGCCAAATTGAAATGCATTTAGGTGAGATATGTGTCCTCTGGCTTTCCATAATTCACACTGTTCCATACTGCATTTTACCTGAACTACTTCCCTGGTTTACATTATTTGCTTTGTCCTTAAAGGTTTTGAGATGAAGATCCTGCTTTTAAACCCTAAATGTGCATTAAGATATTAACATGTCATATCAAAAAGAATTCTTGGGTCAGATAGGTTTAGGAAATGCCAAGTTAGACAAAGTAAGGTAAGTTGTTAATATGTCAGGAATTGACAGCCTTGTCTATGCTAATTACCACATATCTTTGTACATATATCTACGTCCAGCTATATATAGCTGTATAGCCGTGTACACCAGATAGCTGTGTATAGCATGCAGCATCTCCCAAATTTATGTCCCCAGGGAACTAGTAGAACATCTTATAGGTGGAATATTCCAAGTATACACATTGAGATTTATTGTTCAATATACTCTTCTCATCTCTTCCCATTACTGTAGCCATGGCTCATATCTTGATGACTTCCCCAACCTGTAAATAGAATAAATCAAACACTTATGAAGCATGTATGGTGTCACGTGCTATTCTAAGCATCTTCACACCTACAGGCTGATTCACAACACTGATATGATAATAGGCATTATTCTCATCTTTGTTTTATAGGTGAAAAAACTGAAACCTAGGGAGCCTGTCATGTGTCTTGTGTCACACAACTAGAAGGTTGCAGAGTTGAAATGTGAACTCAACTTGTTCTGGAGTCTGAGCACTGAACCTGCACCTCCATCTCCCACTCACCCTGCTCTTGAGCTGAAGCTGTGGGTCCAATGTAGGAAAACACTTTCTACCAGAGTTGGTTGAAAATATAACGAGCCATCTCAGATCAGGTTGAATTCACTGCCTCTAGAAATGTTCAAGAAGGGGCTGGAGTAAAAATAGGGGTTTCATAATCCCTTAACTGATGGGAAGCCCTCAAAAGTATCTCATCAGGAAAGTGATAGGTATTTTTTATATTCTAAGTGATTTGAAGGAAATGAATCAGATGATAGTCTTGATCTACTGTGTGGTGATTCAGTCAAGCCTCTATTGCATCTTCTCTTCCTCCTCCTTTCCACTAGGTGGCACCAGAACTCAAAATCAGGCCTCTGGAAAAGGCTATCTGTTCTAAGCCTTTATTGTTGAATGGATGACTTGTATAAAGATATTTGATGTGATGTGAACATATCAGAAAATATTTTTATTGCCAATTCTTAATAGGCCTCTTCATTCACCCTGGGGTATTTTTCCAGTAGTTAGCAATTTTCAGCTTAACTGACTAACGTTCTGAGGAAGAGCTTCTGGGGACCATGCCAGTTTAGAGTACTACTGTAGACAACCTAATAACGTTGTCCTGCAGAAATAGCTAATAGTCAGCTGGAAGTTGATACAGTGGAATTTCTTCGACTCTTGATGCTTTCAATAAGGGTGGAACTGTTCTAATTCACAAGACAGGGAGGATTTTCAGGTGGCTGGTTGAATTACCTCCTAGACACTTAACTCTAGTTAGAGTTGGAAGGGGTGAAAGTCTGCCCCAACTCACTACCTAATTCTTCAGGAAAGAAATGTGAGAGCCTAGCACATTGTCCCCTCCTTGCTTTCCGGAATGCCTTTCTCAATATAAACTAGTTTACATGGAAGAGGGTTCCTCCTTTACACATTTCTTAATTGAAACTTCTTTCTTAGTGCTACAGTTCTACTTTTGTTTTGTCTTTTGAAAGGATGTGGGAAAGTAGACTTTCAATTTGTTGACAAGTTAGAGTTCTCACAGATCTATATAAAAAGCAGTCATTTCTGGTCACTTGTAAATATGTATATAGTGACAAAAATACCCGTAAATTGAGATTCCTATTTTAAACATCTAAGACAAGTTCATATGATTCAAAGAATCAAAAGGCAAATGGCGTATCTCCCACATCACAGGTAAGTGGGCACATGGCATTTTTCCCTAATCCTTTAAACTGAAATTTGAGGAGGAATCACAAAGTTAGTGAACATGTCACAAAGGAGGTATTGTTTAAAGATAAATGGGCTTTTGTCCAAATACCATAGTCTCAATTTTTCCCTGATTCTAAGGAAAAGCAGAAAAGATGTATATATTCAACTTAATGTTGTTTACTTGAAATTTTTATGCTTTAGTTTCCCCAAACTTGCTTCTTCCAAGATGGGCAATAGAAGAGATAGGCTAAAATAGATGATAGAATTATAGACTTAGATAAATAATTAATGACCTGGAGTAATTAGCTGGAAGATGTTTAATCATTAATCTGTCTGAGTCATCACAGGCATTTGAGCCTACCCACAAAATACTGCACTAATTATGAGTGTATATATTTTATCAAAATGGAAATTAATATATGATAAGAACCAGCACTTTGAAAAATTAAAATATGGAGCAAGTCTGTTTAGTCTACTCTTTGTTAAACAGAAATTTGCTTTTCTTTATTTTATTACCTAATGAGAAAAAAGTTGTATAACTCCGTGTGTATGTATGACCAAGAATTTTGACTTCTTGGTTAGGGAGGCAAAGTAGTTGGCTAGTTTTGTCTTTCTTTAGGGACTTCTTCCAGGAAGAAAAAAAAAAAAGCAAAAACAAAAAACACTTCATTATTAAAGTATCTGGTGAACAATTAGGGTTCTTTCAGAGGACGTGAAGGAAAAAAAAAGTCCTTTAACATAATGCTAAGTTTTGCAATTTATAGCTGTGTTCTTCAATGTAGTGTTTTCCAATACAATTTTATTACAGGCTCTAAATTATACTTTCACAGGAAGGGTCTGTCTTTAAACTTTTAGGTCAGAATTGTTCAGATCTTTTCACACTGAATCAATCAGGTTTAAAGCTGGCAAAATCCTTGGCAGCCTTGTAAATCTTTCAAAAGATGTTATCCAATTACCCTTCATGGGCCACAGGATTCTACAGCGTGACTATTTCCTTCTCTATGAGGAATTAAGTGCTCATGAGAGTTAGAAACCAATGGAGTTGAAAAGTAAGGTTCTGCATTTTTCCTCCAGTTCACATGGTATGGATATTGCTGCAGCTACTAATACATCGTGAGATCTGCCAGACATCCTGACCTGAACAGTGGCCCTGGCATCATTAATGTTTTATATTTGTTTCAAATTAGAAAAAATAAAAATAAAAACCACATTATAATAATTCCAGAATGGTTCCTGTTACAAAACCTTGTTTTGGACCTGTATTAAGAACTTAGCTTTGAAGATCTATCCCCAATAGAAAGCATAAGAGATTACCATTGCTTTTAGTTGTTCTTTCAAGGAAAACAAATTTTTAGGTACATTCAGTAAATACACATGGGATTGAAAAAGAAAATAACAAAAAGATAAATGTACCTCTTTGTTTTCGGTTTTGAACTTTTAAAAAATGTGCTTATTTTCCTTTTAAAAAACACATATTAATCTCTGTTAGTTCCTCCTCTTCTAGGTTGCCAATATAGAATACTAATAAAAAGCTAAGGAGACATTCAATTTATATAAAACCCTATTTCACGCCACTTGGTTTCGGGGGGGGAAAATAATCATGGGCAGAATCATTTTGAAATAATTTTTCAAGGAAAACTGTGAACAGGGGTGTAGATTCCTTCACAGAAGTTAGGAAAGCATTGGTCTCCTTTGTGATGTAAAAAGCCAGAGTGGAGGTTATGGGATTCCAGTTGCACCTTTGACCTCAAAGCCTCTGGAGCTGATCACTTGTCATGACCTTTGACCTTTGGCCAATCAGGACCCTGACTATCTGTTCTGCTTGATTTTTACTACCTATAACAAAAGGTCTTCCCCCTGCTACAGAAGTCATACAAATGTTTGAAAATAGTTTATCAGCCAACAATCTGGCAAAGAGAGGATAAGTATCAAAAACAAAAAAAAACAAAGGAAAACAAAAAGCATGAAGGCAAAAGCTCTAACATTTAAAGTGTCCTCTAGTGGAGTAGATTGATTTCAGGGACTGTGGTAGGAACAGTTGGGCACATGTTTCCTCTTTTAGAATCTTCGTTTTCTTTGACTTAAAATGTGATGTGGCAAGAGGTAGGAAGGTCAGTGTTTTTATAAATTGTGATTCTGATTCTTTGCAGGACAATCATTAAATATTGTAGTCAGCACCCCTGCAGCTGCTTGTTCATCGACACTTCCTTTTAGCCACTATCGAGATTACTTCCATCTCCAAAGAAATGCAATTCCTTTTATCAGGAGTGTGAGTGAAACGTGTGTGTATACATTGGGAGTAAAATGTAGTATTGGAGCCAATTCAAGTACAGATGAGGAAGCCAGGCTGTTCGTAGTTTTTGTTTTTTCATTATTTATTTATTATTATTAGTACATCTAGTTTCAGATGTAGCGTTCAATGATTCATCAGTTGCCTATTTAGTTAACATGTAGTGTATCATCCTTTTCAGGGTAGAATTTAGTGATTCATCAATTGCATATACTATCCCATGCTCATTACATTAAGTGCCCTCCTTAATGCCCATCCCCCAGTTATCCCACTCCCCCATCCCCCTCCCCTCCAGCAACCCTCAGTTTGTTTCCTATAGTTAAAGAGTCTCTTATGGTTTGCCCCCTTCTCTGTTTTTATCTTATCTTATTTTTCCCTCCCCTTCCCTATGTTCATGTTTTGTTTCCTAAATTCCAAAACGAGTGAAACATATGGTATTTGTCTTTCTCTCACTGACTTATTTCCTTAGCATAATACCTTCTCGTTCCATCCACATTGGCAGTTTGGTTTTAAAAATGTATATAGAAGCCCCCTGGATTGAATATTCAGTTACTTAATACGTACAATTCTGATCCTAAATATTACTTAGCCTTTGTGATATCAACTGTTAAGAATCAATTTAATACACACTCCTGATTGGGAACAATCAGATAATTTCAGTTTTCAGAAGTTTTCCTTTCTAATACTCTAGCTTGTTTGTTTGCTTGCTTGTTTGTTTTTAGCAGATAATAGGAGGGTGGGGAAGGCTTGAAGGTACAAACTAATAAAAGCATCAAAAGGGCTCAACACAGCAAAAAGTGATGTGTTTTTTCACCCAGATAAAAATAAATGGAAACTCTTGAATTATAATATCCTAGGATTTACCACTTAAGAAATACTTTTATGGTTATTTATTCCTAGCTAACATGGACATTCTTATTTTTTTTCTTTTCGCATTGAAATAGAAGTTTTTTCGTATTTATTTGGGGCACAGTCTTATTTTTAGCTATTTTCACTGGCTTTTAGCATTCATTCATAATCCATCTTTTTTTTTCTGACAGATCCTCTTTTTCTAAGGATCAAAGGAAGTGTTTGATAATTTGAAAATACAGTGAGAACTAGTACTTTGATGAAGTTAGGTCAGGATGGGCCAATACACCTGGTTCAATCAGAATTTAGAAGGAAAATTAAGTTTGCCAAAAAAGGGGGGGGGTTTGCCAAATACTCAAACAAATCTAGTTAAAACCTTTGCAACAAAAATTTTCAATATCATAATTTATTCAAAAGAAAGTGGTGGGGCACCTGGCTGGCTCAATTGGTAAGAGCATGTGACTCTTAATCTCAGGGTCATGAGTTCAAGTCCCACCTTGGATGTGGGACCTACTTAAAGTAAAAAAATAATAATGATAAATAAATAAATTTTAAAAAATATATGGAAGTTGAAAACAAAATCTCTCCTAAAAATCTTAGCATAAAGCTGTTTATAGAAGTATATCTGCAATCTGTACTTTTCATGATCTCTAGACAGAAAGGATTGAATAAAAAGGTGTCCAAATGTTAAAATATTACCCTTTCTGAGTTAAAAGTAGAGTAAATTGGAGGGGCTACAAACTGTACATTGATACACTATCTGAATGTCTTGTGACATACTATGCTTTCTGAATCTACTTTTTCCTAATTTTCACATCTATCGCTGCAATACCAAAATCTTCCTACAGTGATCAGTATCCTTTCCCGTCAGATCTCAGCTAAGAGTCCTATGGCTAACAAATTAGAAGTCTCAGAATTTAATCTTCATTACCTTTCCACTGGACTATTTATGATTTCCTGTACAGCTAGTCTTCAGTAACACTTAACCATATGGAAATTTGGGGGAATTGTTGCATACTTACCTGAAAATGTTTTAAGTCTGAAAGTTTAGTTGATAGAAAATAAATCACAAAAATCTGTACCACATGTCATTTGAATAAGGTAACGAAAGGATGAGCATCATCCATGTTTTAATTGTTTCCCCCTATGTTAAGCCATTTGAATAATGCTATCACTCACTTTCTCCTTCTTCCTGAGGAATGGGGTCCAGAATTTTTATAGCTATGATTTAAAAATAATAATAATACTATGAGAGATTATAAACAAATGAATTTTACTTAAGGGTTTTTTTTTTTTTTAAAGATTTTATTTTATTATTTATGTGACAGAGAGACAGCCAGCGAGAGAGGGAACACAGCAGGCGAGTGAGAGAGGAAGAAGCAGGCTCCTAGCGGAGGAGCCCGATGTGGGACTCGATCCCGGAACGCCGGGATCACGCCCTGAGCCGAAGGCAGACGCTTTAACGACTGCGCTACCCAGGCGCCCCCTACTTAAGGGTTTTTTTAAGGCTACCAGTGACAGCAGTATTTCTTAAATCCCTTTGATCACAATGTGTATCTACCGTGGGCTTTCTCCAGACCAAGACATTTTTTTTTAAATGCAAAAGATCAGCCTCACTGGTCTTTCCTCCTACCACCCCACTCCAACCCCCCACCCCAGTCCAGCTTAAAAGATTTCAGCAGCTATCCATTGAGATACAGCACGATCTTTCAACATTGCTACAATTGGATTGATTATTATTCTTTGGATAATTTTTGTTGTTCCGGGGGACTGTGTTTATTCATTGGAGAAGGCTTAACCTGATCTCTACTCCCTAGATGCCAATATCACCTTCCCCAAGTGATGGCAACCAAAAATGTCTCCAGATATTGCTAAATGTCCCCCAAATTCCCCCCATTTGAGAATCATTGACACTGATTAAATCCTTAAGAAGTGTCCACATGGTGTTTTCCTACCTACCAAAATCCTAGTATTAGCCAGAGTTCTGCAAAGAAATAGAACCAATAGGTTCTGTGATATATATAGAAAGATATTTACTGGGGCTCCTGGGTGGCTCAGTTGGTTAAGCATCTGCCTTCTGCTCAGGTCATGATTCCGGGGTCCTGGGATCGAGCCCCGCATCAGGCTCCCTGCTCAGTAAGGAGTCTGCTTCTCCCTCTGCCCCTCCCCCACCCCGCTCATGCTCTTTCTCTCTCTCTCTCAAATAAATAAATAAAATTTTTTAAAAAAGTATATTTATTACAAGGAGTTGGCTCACATAATTATGGAGGCTAGTAAATCCAAATCTGTAGTATGCACCAGTAGGCTGGAGACCCAGAAGAGCCAACAGTGCAGATGAAGTCAAAGGCAGTTAGCTAGAGAATCCATCTCCCTCAGTGATCCTGTCCTATGATCCCTAGGCTTCAGACACACAGATCTTTCAGTTCCTTGAATATATACCATCGAAGGGTCTTTGCACATGATATGCCTGGCCCTGCCTTTTTTTTTTTCCACCAAACCTTTCCCTTAGGCAACTAACTCCTCCTCTCAGCTCGCCCTCAGTTGCCTTCCAGAGAATTCTGTGCAATCTTCCTGAGTGGGTGTAGTCTCCCTGTAATTTATTTTCATAGCACTTATGCATCTTCTTCACAGCACTTATCACTATAAATCCTTCGGAGCTTTTTAATTCTTATCTTGCTCTGTATCCCTAGCAGTTAGCATATAATAAATATTTGTCAAATATCTGTTGGCTGATTGAATAAATGAATTAGCATTTACCCAAAATATGGCCTTTTTTTCTAGATGATTATTGGCTTACTGAGTGTTGTTGTGATGCTCTAAATCACAAACTTGTATGCCCGGAATATTAGAAAGTTATTATAGCAATACAGTATGCTTGACAAACTTTCCTTGTCAACTGTCCCTCCGATTGCTGGAGATATTACTAATGCCCTAGATTCCACTGCCACTGTTTCTTATCCCAACACTTGGAGCACTATAATATCACTTTATGTACTATAGCATAAAATGCATAATGAACATGTGTATACGCACATTACACATTTAAGAATGTAATGACTTAGGGAAAGGTAGTGCCAATGATCAATTTCTTGCCTCTAATCTCCAAATTCACCTTGTATTGCCCTTCTTTGTGATCCTGGAGTTGGAATCAGTGCAGATTTCTCCTTTGCCAGCTGGCACCATGTTAAGCTTTGTCAGTTGAGGGTGTCCAAGGAGAGAGAGTACCAAAGAAAGAGACTTCTTTTGATTTGGTTGCTTCCTCTCTTCTTGCTCCTAGAGCTCAGCTACTAGAGGTGACGGGGAGGGATGTAGGGGACAGGGGCACACATCCTCCACCCGTTTTGTTGGGACACCAGTGGAAGGTTTTCTGAATGCTGAACCCTGCTTGAGTTCCCTACACACCATCCCCTGCCAACTGGCTGTGACAAGAGTTGGCCTAGACAATATAGTGAACTTCTCTGCCAACCAGTGGGTCCAGCTACACCCTCTCCAATGAAGTCTAAATCTCAGCATTGCAGAGGATGCCCCACTCCAAGTGCATTTCTTCACTCAGTACTGTTTCTCAGCCCTAGGGTATTCTTTGAATTCTCTTTTATCCCCTCTTAGTGGCTGGCTATTCACCTGCTACCAGTTAATAATTCTTCACATTAAATATTCTCTTTTCATATTACTGGTGTGGATCTTCTTTCCTTCCTGGACCTTGTCTAGTATAGTAGACCAATGAGTAAAAAGTTTGAATGCATACACACAAACACATATGTGTAGTCTTAAATCAAAACTATTCAAAACTATTCTAGGATGACAAATGTAGCAAGCAGAACTTTTTCAGGGCCAACTATGATGATTAGAATCCAAGAAACAGAATTTTACTGCTAGATGGAGCCCAAGAAGTCACTCAGGCCCTTGTTTTCCAGTTGAAACATCTTGGTCACTGAGAGTTTAAGTGACTAAGTAGTGAGTGGATGCCAGACCCCAGGGGCCTGATAGGAGACAGCTCCTCCATGAAATGCCCCCGCTCCCTGTGAGGACACTCTCCAGGAGCTTCACCAGATGACTCACTGGCTTTTTTATGAGGACCCAAGGGAGGGAGAATTTCTCTCAAGTCTAAGTACCAGGAATAATTACGCTTTTTCTGAATGACTGCACTAGATTTAGCTCATGGACAATGTGAATCATGTAACCTCTTGTTTCCCATTTAGGATGGTGGCCAGAAAGCTTGGGGGCAAATCATTGGCCCTCTCCTGGCAAAGGGGCAGCACCTCATAACACTCACACCTTTTGCATTCCTGCCCCCGCTCTGGCTTAATCTCAGTTGTGTTCTGCTCTGCTTTTCCCTTTGCCTTGTTTGCCTCACGTATTTATCATTGTTATCCTGTTATACATCAGACACTTGAACACAGCCGCTTAAGAAGAGGTTGGCTACAAACGAAATGTTGGAGTACAAGTCTTCAATTTTCCCTGCGCTAACATCAGCATTCTTTTTCTAACAGTGTTTGCCAACATTGGAAAAGAATTTAAATACTTGTCTCTTCCTAAGAATAGGCACACCCCAGGTTCCCATAAGCAATTCATTCAGATATTTCAAAATTCCCCTGCCACTTGCTTACCTACTTGTTTAATAAATTTCCAATGTCATATCCAAAGAATAAAAATTGTTAGACTTAACAACTTCTTAGCAAGTCTTTCAATACAAAGGCATCCAAATTGCTAAACCTTGACTATAACAAAGCTGACCACAGGCTCATAAAGGATAGTATTTTCTTTTTTCTTATCTGTTCATTGAATTATAGTGTCCCAATTTGGTTTTTTCAGGGATAGTCATTTAGCAGTATTCCACAAAATGTAGGAAAAGAAAATCTCTGTCCTTTTTCTTTACTTTTGTGCTCTTATTACTTTTTTTCTTGCCGAATAAGAACTTTTCTTTTTGTGTGTCTCCCATGGATGGCGAGAGATGGCTAGTCAAAACCTTATTTATACCTGGATCCTCTTATGTTTTTGTGCTTCTGTAGCCCAACTTCTACATTTAACCATTTATCATGGGCAGTGACTTAGACTTCATAGGGGCAAAATAAATATTTGCTCAATAAATCCTCACAGCTGCTACCAAAAATGGGAAATGTTGGAAACAAAGAAGCAATCGCAGAAAATAAAGTAACTGCAGCTGTAGAAATAAAGGAACTGCATGATATTCCTGCTTTTCTCCTCATCATTCTTCCAAAGAGAGAAAGATTTTGTTTCTCTGTACTGAAGCTGAAAAACGATATACTTTTGGCTTTGTCTGGTTTCAAAGAAATAATCTACACAGTGTTTTTCTTGTTTTCCTTTACTTCAGAGAAACCCAGACACTTACTGTCATTGTTAAATATTCATTCTTTTAAGTATCTATGTGAGAATTTGCCAAAGCTTTTGTGCAAATATGCCAGGTAATCTTTTGGCTCATATCCCAGAAAACCTTCAGTGAAAGAAGGTCAGGCAAATTGACCTGCAGACCAACCTAATGGGGGGAATTCTGGGAAACAGGCCACAGAAACTTCCTTATGTATAAGGAAGAAGTTAGAGTGGAGCAGTAAGAAACTGACGCATCTGCTCTTCTCTTGATGTAACCGGTCTGAGACTGAGCCTTCCTGCAGTCTCTTATTTAACTCTGAGTGTGGCTGATAGATAAGCAACCCAGAGCCCTTTTAATTATCAGATTCCCCATTTATGTCAGAAAATATAAGATCAATTTTCCATGCAATTCAATTGACTTATTGGGTTAATGCCCTTCATGCCTTTAAATATATTCTTGCGTCTTTTTCTGTTACCCAAGTCTTGGTCTTCGAAACTAAAGTCTTTGTTTCTCTTAGGGCTCTTTTGGGATGAAGACTTGATCTAAACTAATGAGGAATGGACTTTTATTTTGTACACCCTAAGTTCTTCACCCTAACTGAGCTAACAGAAATCAAAATAGACAAAGGAATCAGGAAAAACACATTTCAAATACCCTAACCTATTAGTTGGTATTTACCAGAAGAGGCTATTAGATTTTCAAGTCTATACTGGTCTTGAAAGTGAATTATATTTGAAATTATTCATAGGAAAATATGCTTATGATTTTTAGCATATCAATCATGTAAAAATTTCTGTTGAGTACTTTTAGGACATTTTAACAAAACAGTCTTTGCCAGAAGTTTGTAATCCTTTGCTTCAGAAAAGTACATACATTGTATGAGTTCTCCTGGCATGGTGATATAGATCAGGCAGTGATGTAAAAGGCAGTAGCGCAGCAGAAACAGAGCTTTCTGGATTCTCTGCACAAAGAGGAGCCAGGGGAAGTTTAACTTACGTTGAAATATGCTGCAGTTACATTTGCTTCTGCTCTGTATGGTCAGCTCACTTCTGATAAGATGTGGAATCCTTGGGGAATTAAATCAGAAACCTAAGCTTCCCACTAGAGAGCCTGCCCCAGTTAACATGGCACTGACCCTATAGGATGCATTACCTGAGCTTCCCCTTGACAACCACAGAAGTTCCTCAAAGGCCATTTGCAGGATAATGTGAGCAAGTAAATAGAAGAGAAGCATGGCTTACACAGTACTTAGTAATATAAATATGACAATTCCTGTTGCTATTTTTTGACTCTTGCAGAATTACAATGGGAATAAGGAAGCATGGAAAAAAAGCAATGGCTTAAGTGTGCTTAGTTTCGGGGTGAAGGTAGAGATAAGGGTTATGCAGTTAAAAATAAATGATTCCGTTGCCATGGTTTCCTTCTTTATAAATTCTTTCCAACATGAATTGCTGTTGTTGTGTTTAATTTTAGATTCATGCAGATTTTTGACAAATAAGAATTCCTATACATCTGAGAAATGGTTTTTCAAAAGCTGTAGGAAAGGTTTTTGGCAGTCTGGCTTAAACATTTCTGAGCAAAATAACCTTCAGGGTTCTGGCTTTAGACAACTACCAAAGGAAAATGAATAAAGAAAATTGAAGTTGGAGAACCCTTAAGACTATGTTTAACCTTCTGATTAAAACATGAGTTCATATTATTGCAACATTTAAGAGCATGTTGAGTATTAAGGACTGCCTCTCAGAACCATAGGAAGACAGGTGTCCCTCCAATGGGATAGCTTTCTTGACAACTAACTCATAAAGGATTATAAGTATAGAACGTTAATTCAGATAAATATGCATTTATTAATATCAAAGTCCCTAATTGTGTTTTCAAAATCTGTGATATTACCTCAAATATGATTCCGTTTTCTTGAATACGGTGCCAGGAATCCTTATAATTTATACCTGCTTTAAATAGCTATGTTTCACTTTTAAAAAATTAATAATATATTTCAGTTTTGGAAAACATAAATAAAAATGAAGAGTTGACTTTACCAAAGGAATTTTTTTCCTTGTGTATTTATTACAGGGTTGTTTAAATAGTTCAATTCCCTACCACATTTAGAATAAGATCTAATTTTTAAATTATAATTTATAATACAATTGCTGTGTAAACAGTGGACACTGGAATGTTTTTAAATGTTTGTTTCAAAGGTATACTTAATGATTAAGGTTCACAGTATTTTAATTTTTACCATTTGTTCTTTTTTTTCTAAGGATTTTGAGGTTAATCTTTAGTAAAATGAAAAATTCAGAAGTAAGAACACATTAAGATAATAAGGGATAAAATTCATTATAATTGAAAGGAAATGAGGAAACCATATTTGTCTTTATAAACTTATTTTCTAATTCTGTTACTCTGATTTATTATAGTAATTAATCAACTATTTTGTTAATTGTACAGTTAGTGTTTTAGTCTTACTAATTCCATTTTTGCTTCTTATTTAAAAAAAAACTCTGAAAACTCAAAAAATAAAAAGTGATTCTTGCAGTATTTTAGTCTGGTTAAAGATGAAACAGTAGTTTGGGGTATTTCACTTGATATACTCTAAATTTAAATTTACACATACAAATTTTGGAGAGTTTGGGGGAGTAGCAGCAAAGTTGATTATTAAGATATTTCAGTTAATAGCACAAACATTGTCCAAGTTGATGAAATAATTATATCAATCTCCACTTCTCTCTGCAGCTGTGAAGGAGCTGCTTCATGTTTTGTAATATTACTATAGTATAACAATCAAGCAAAAAGAATACTGTAAAAATTCAGAGGTTTTGACATATTCATGCATAGAGTATAGGTGGTCCTTACTAGATTTTATCAAGCATCTGTTCTTTCTAGGGAGGTGTCATGGTTAAGGACATACTTCTTTGATTTGCTCTGAGCTTTGCTTATGGCTGACTTGGAAGAACAGCTGACCAGGTTTTTCATGATGGTAGCTTGTCTCTGCCCTGAAGCTAAAAGCCACATGGGACTGTTGCCCAACCCGAGGGATTCTGTGGGTATTAAGTTATTTGTCTTTGCCATAAAAATTCAAGGTAAATATCTCTGGCTGTGGCAGACTAGAATAGACTGGTCTTCCCACCAAGGAAAACTTGACAAGCTCGAAAAAATACTTTTTTTTTTTTTAAGATTTTATTTATTTATTTGACAGAGATAGAGACAGCCAGCGAGAGAGGGAACACAAGCAGGGGGAGTGGGAGAGGAAGAAGCAGGCCCATAGCAGAGAAGCCTGATGTGGGGCTCGATCCCACAACGCTGGGATCACGCCCTGAGCCGAAGGCAGACGCTTAACCGCTGTGCCACCCAGGCGCCCCTCAAAAAAATACTTTTTAAGAATCTGCTTGAAAATTTTGTGGAGCTCTCAGAGAAGCCAGACTTAAGGAGCCAAGATCCCAAAGGGAAGAGAAATTCATTGACATAAGCCTCACATGTTATGCCACTTTCCCCTTGGAGCTATCTGCTTTTCTAATCAGCACATACTCAAAGTCTGAGAAATGGAGCAGAATGTGATATGAAGAGGCAGAGAAGATGAGCAGAGTTTTCTACAGTGTCAAAGGACTGAGAAACCAAAACTTAGGAGTCCAGGACCTAAGGGGCCAAGATTCAGGAGAGAAGATAAGCACAAAGAGGTGAACCCAGCAATCTGATCAGACCTAGAGAGAAAATAGATGACAAATGCAGGTATAATACAAATAATAAAGTTATAAGGCACAGATTTTATAATATCTTGAGAAAATATTTGACAAAATGAAGAATTTTATTAGTATTATAGACTGCATGTGTCTGTCCTTCTAAAACTCCAGATGTTGAAACCTAAGCCCCAAAGTGATGGTATTAGAAAGAGAAGCTTCCGAGAGGTGATTAGGTCATGAGAGTGGAGTGTTCATGAATGGGCTAGTGCCCTTGCCCCTTCCACCAGGTGAGGACACTGTGAGAAGATGGCCACGATGAACCAGGAAGTGGCCCTTACCAGACACCAAATCTGCCAGCACTTTGATCTTGGATTCTCTAGCTTCCAAAACTGTAAGAAATAAATCAGTGTTCTTATAACCTCCCCCCAGTCTTGTTATAGCTGCATAAACAGACTAAGACAATAAAAAAATTGAAATATATTCAAAGAAGGAAACAAATGACCTCTCTAGAACTAAACATTATGATAAACTGAAATGGAGAATGCAATACATATGTATAATAAAAGGTTAGACACAACTCAAGAGAGGAAAATGACCTGGAAATTAAGTTCATGAAAAAAAAAATATCCAAATTAAAGTATAGAGAGAACAAAACTAAAAAGAGACTAAGAGAATATGGGACAAAACGTCAAAATCTGATATATGTGTAATTAAGAGTCCCAAAGGGGAAAACAAGAGAAAACAATAAAGAACCTATATTTGAAGACATAATAGCCAAGAAGTCTTCAAAACTAACAAAAATATCAAGCCATAGATTCAAGAAGTAATATGAACTCCAAGTACAATAAATACAAAGAAAATGCACTTAGGTAAATTATAAAAATTTGCTGAAAAAAATAAAAAAGAAAAGAGATGGCCTTTAAAGCAGCTAGAGAAAAATTACAAGCTTTTACTTGCAAGGACCAAAATCACAAATTTCTCAAAAGAAATAAAGGACGTCAGAAAACAATAAAATTACATCTTTTAGGATAAAAAAGAAAAACCTACCAACCAGAAATCTATAACCAGTAAAAATATTCTTCTAAAATGAAGACAAATAAAAATATTTTAGACAAATTAAAAGCAAATTGTTGCCAACAGAAATGCATAAAATAAATATTAAATGTAAATATTAAAAATAATTTTAAGTTAATATATAAATATTAAAAAGTTTTTTCAAGCTAAAGGAAAATTATAATAGAAGCACAGAAATGCAGGAAAGAGTAAAAGCAATGAAATCTTAAATACGTGGGGAAACCTAAATAAATATTGACTGAAAAATAATTTTATCTTATGTGGCTAAAAAGTACTTACAGAATTAAAATGCATGACAAAAACAACTCAAAAGGCAAGAAGTAACAATAAATGGTATTGAAGAGTTTTAAGATCCTTATATAGTCTAAAAAGTGACAGCTTTGATTTATATTAGATTTTTGGAGGTCAAGTATACATGCTATAATTTCTAATATATTTAATTAATATGTAACCAAAAAGTTAACGGGAGAAGGCCGGAATGATAAAAAAATATTTTATGAAATCCAAAGGATGCCAAAAACAACGAACAAAAAACAAAATCAAACCACCAGAAAAAAAGCATAGGACCGTCAGAGCAAATAGAAACCAAGGAGTAAGATGATAGAATTATTGTCAAATGTATCCACGATTACATCACATGTAAGTGGCCTAATACAAGTATAAAGCAGTTTGATGGCTTTGGAAAACTTTTTGATAATTTCTTATAAAGTTAAGTGTATATTTATCTTGTGACCCAGAAATTTCACACTGTTGTATTTCTCCCAAAAGAAATAGGAACGTATGTACATACAAATGCTTATAACAGCTTTATTCATAATATACAAAAACTAGAAACAACTCAGTTGTACATCAATAGGAAAATAGTTATACAATGTAAATCTACTCAGTAATATAAAAAAGAATATGCTATATGTATCACATATATCATGTGGAACAAAGAAAATAATATACAAAAGCTCATAGGCTGTATAATTCATTTATATGAAATACATATCTAATCTACTCTATGGCACTAGAGTTCAGAACAATGTCTATACAAGTGGAGATTGTCTGTAATGTGGCCAACAGAACTTCCTGGGATGGTGGAACGGTTCTATATTCAGATTGAAATGTTGTTTACATGGGTGTTTACATTTGTAAAAACTCATCATATTATACACTTAAGATACATCTCAAGGTATTTAAATTTCACTTCAATAAAAAATTAAAAGCAAGCAAACAACAAAACCACAGACACAAAAATAAGTGGACTAAATAAATTTTTTAAAAAACTACCAAACTGAATTTTTAAAATCCAAAATAAATATCACTTGCAAGACACATTTATAAAAACACATAGAAGGACAAAGAAAGGCTGAAAGTAAAAGTATGAAAAAATATGTTCTATACAAATACTAATTCAGAGAAAGCTAGTACATATAAATTAATAAAGTAAAATTTAAGGGAAGAAGTATTACTAGACATAAAAAAAGGTGTTCATTCACATTCCCCCACAAAGACGATAAAACAACTCTAAATTTATATGTACCTAATAATATACACCTTCAAAATATATACTGCAAAAATTGCCAGACTATAAAGAGAAGTGGAATGTTATAGTAAGAAATTTTAAATACTTACCTCAATAATGGAAAAAAAAAAAAGAGACAAAAAACTCATTAAGGTTATAAAAATTTTTAACAATACTTTTAAAACACTTGACCTAATTTACCTAATATGCAGCAAAGCAACAACTACAGAATTACATTCTTTTTCAAGCAAACATTATGTTTTTATCAAAACTGGCCATGTGCAGGTCTACAGAGCAAGCTGTAATAAATTCGGAGGATTTTAATCAGACAATATTTTTTTGGACTATAAAGGAAGGTAGAAATCAGTTTGCATTCCCACCAACAGTGCAATAGTGTTCCTTTTTCTCCCTATCCTCAACAACACTTGTTTGTTGTGTTGTTGATTTTAGCCATTCTCACAGGTCATGGGATGATATCTCATTGTAGTTTTGGTTTGCATTTCCCTGATGATGAGTGATGTTGAGCATCTTTTTATGTGTCTGTTGGCCATCTGGATGTCTTGTTTGGAGAAATGTCTGTTCATGTCTTCTGCCCGTTTTTTAGTTGGATTATTTGGGATTTTTTGATGTTGTATCAGTTCTTTATATATTTTGGATACTAATCCCTCATCAGATGTGTAATTTGCAACTATCTTCTCCCATTCAGTAGGTTGTCTTTTTGTTTCATTGATTGTTTCCTTCGCTGTGCAGAAGATTTTTATTTTGATGTAGTCCCAATAGTTTATTTTCGCTTTTGTTTTCCTTGCCTCAGGAGACATATCTAGAAAAATGTTGCTATGGCCAATGTCAGAGAGATTACTGCCTGTTCTCTCTTCAAGGATTTTTATGATTTCAGGCCTCATATTTAGATCTTTAATCCATTTAGAATTTATTTTTGTGTATGGTGTTAAAAAGTGGTCCAGTTTCATTCTTTTGCATGTAGCTGTCCAGTTTTCCCAACACCATTTGTTAAAGAGACTGTCTGCCCATTGTATATTCTTTCCTACTGGTGCAGCCACTAGGGAAAACAGTATGGAGGTTCCTCAAGAAGTTAAAAATAGGACTACCCCCAAAATGCAGAAACACTAATTCAAAGGGATACATGCACCACTGTGTTTATAGAAGCATTATTTACAATAGCCAGATTATGGAAGCAGCCCAAGTGTCCATCAATAGACAAATGGATGAAGAAGAGTGGTAGATAGATAGATAGATAGATAGATAGATAGATAGATAGATAGAGATAGAGATATATAGCAATATTATTCAGCCATCAAAAAGAATGAAATCTTTCCATTTGCAATGACATGGATGGAGCTAGAGAGTATAATGCTAAGTGAAATAAGTTAGAGAAAGACAAATACCATATGATTCACTCATATGTGGGATTTAAGGAACAAAACAAGCAAAGGAAAAAGAGAAACAAGAAAATCAAGAAACAGATTCAGTTAAGAATCTATAGAAAAACTATAGAAAATAGACTGATAGTTATCAGAGGGGAGGTGGGTGTTGGGATGGGTGAAATACAGGATGGGGATTAAGGAGGGCACTTGAAGTAATGAGAACTGGGTGATGTATGTAAGCGTTGAATCACTATATTGTACACCTGAAACCAGTATAACACTGTATGTTAACTATAATGGAATTAAAATTAAAAGTTAATAAAAAATTAAAAAGTAAAAAAGTTGAGACAAAAAGAAAAGTAGAAATCAATTAACAGTCAAATCACTATAAAAACCACCTTATGTTTGGAAATTAAGTAAACTGTCATCAAAACAGAAACTGGAGCTTTTACATCCTAATGGTGGGAATCCAAATTTGGTTCCATCACATTTGAGAACTGATAGTGTCTAATGAAACTAAAATATACATGTCCGTTGATGCAGCAGTTCCACCCCTAAGAATGTACTCAAGAGAAATGTATACGTATGTTCATCAAAACACATGTTCAAAAATGTTGATGGCAACACTATTTGAAATAGCCTGACACTAGTTAGATCATTCCCCTCAAATGATCATCAAACCATCATAATGGATAATGGTGGCGTATTCATAATATTCATTCTGTATATTGTCATGTGAAAATGAATGAGCTATCTGTAACAACATAATTATCAGTTTTGAGTAAATAATACAAAATATACATTCCTTGTGATCTTGCCTATATCAAGTTCTTCTATATAATTTATGTTGATGGATATCAGGACAGTAGTTACCTTTGGGGAAGAAGGAAATTGTGAATGACTGTGAGGAGGGCAAAAAGGGGACTTTGGAGTACGAGTAATGTTTTATTTCCTGACCTGGGTTGTGATTAACCAATGTGTTCATTTTGTGAAAATTCATTAAGCTTTACTCTTAGGATTTACACAGCTTTTGGTAAAAGCATGAGGCAAATTATTTTAAATATTTTTAGTAATGGCAAATGTCCCCTTCTTTGAGGATTTGACTAAATTTTTTCACTAAAAGGTAATTTTTCTTTTGTAGCGTGAACATTTTATTTCTTCAAATTTTTATTCAAATTCTAGTTCGTTAACATACAGTGTAATATTGGTTTCAGGAGTAGAATTCAGTGATTCCTCACTTACATACAACACCCAGGGCTCAACACAACAAATGCCCTTCTTAATACCCATCACCCATCTAGCTCATCCCCCACCCACCTCCTTCCATCAACTCTCAGTTTGTTCTCTGTCTTTAAGAGTCTCTTGTAGATTGTTCCCCCCCCCCAGTCTTCCCCCTCCCATCAAAGGTAATTTTGAAGCTGTTCAATGAATACAGTGGGTAATTAAACCAAGGAAGGGCAGTCTAACCAGAAAGGAAATGCAGTTATAATATGAGATTGATTCTTTTATGAGACCGAGCAAATGGTCATTATATCATTTCAAAACACAATTTCCAAAAATTTTAATGAGTGGAAAACTGGTAGGAATAAGTGTAACTGATGAAATCATGCTATTTGTTCACACAGGTATGAATGCATGTATTTAACCCAGTCTTCACAGACAGCTTCTCATTTTGACCACTTCAACAATCTGGTCAGGTAAGGGCAATGACTTTGTGAAGGCAGGTATATTACCATGCCATCATCTTAAGTTATTTTATGTTCTTTGCTTTTTTGGAAGAGAGATGGAAGCAGAGATAGGATACCCAAGTGAATTAAGCAAGGTTACACACAGTAGAAAAGTGCTAGAGTCTGAATTTGTCTGGGTCTTATTTCTGCCCACTTCCTAGTCTTGTGCATTCTGAAGAGTAATAATAGTATCTGTATCTCTTTTCATCTTTGAACTGTTTGCTTATCTGTTCTACTCTGTCATGCAACAGAGCATGTCAAGCTTCTGATCTTATATTAAACTAATACACAATTTTTAGTATTTGTAGGGCAACAATTTTAATGTTAGAAGATCTAGCAATTTTGTATCTAAGTTTGTATCATCCATGCACAATAAAGTTAATAAGAGCATTATAAAAATCAGTATTTTCCTTGTACCATTGTTTCTAATACCTTATAAAATCAAGCTTTGATTTCTGGGTGAATTTATATGATTCCATTATTTTGTCAGGGAGAATTGTGCAGATATCTGAAGTCAAGTGCAGAGTTCCTCTTTTAAAGGAACACATTTACTAGTGTTTGGGTGATATCCCAAGCTACTTTGATGAATTATTCTGTCGTCAGAGAATTAACTTAGGGCATGGACATGTAACTTGCTTCCCTGAACAATGCATTTTACATAGTAGATGATCAACAATACTTGTAGGAATGAATGAGTGAATGAATGAATGATCTGTGTCACTTTGATTAGAGGAGAGGCTCGGAGCATCCCGCTACTTCAGGGTCATACCTTGAGTATGAGGTATTTTCTCTACGCTTTCTAAAAACTTACGCAGTTATGCTGGGCAGTGTCAGCTGTGCTCCTGATGCCACACATTCAGATATATGCAGATGATTCTCATTTATACTGTTAGTTCGGGGTTTCTAGTTTTTTGATTCTCTTCTTTTTTATTGTGTGGAATCCACACGTCCTATGGAAGACAATAACTAGTAGATATCACTAGAGCCAAAATAAGCTTTTGCAGATATATTTCAGAAAATAATGTTATCTTGGATTTCTTATGATAAGTGGGGGAAGATAATTATTATTCTTCATCTTTCTTGTCCTATGTTTACAATTGTGAGTTTAAAAGGAAAATTTTATTTTTATGTTTATATGGCTAAACAATTTTTACGTAACTTGAGACTTCTTTTTCCAGCACTTAGTTTTTCTCCAAATTCAGCATATCAGTCCCAACAGTAAAGAAATGGCCAACTCAGAGGATTATGAAGGGACTATTTACAGAGTTATGGGCAGGGTTAACATGGAATCGTCTGACAATGTGAAACATGCACTTAACATACAAGCCAGCAGTTGTACTCTTGGGCATTTTTCCCGGAGAAATAAAGACTTGTGGTCACACAGAAACCTTCACATGAATATTCACAGACGCTGTATTCCTAGAGGGCAGAGCAAGACCGAAAAAGGCAGAGAACTGACCTGGGACCAAGGAGCAGGGGGCAAATAGAGAAACCTGTACATCTCTGCCATATGCAGATACTTTCTTCTACTATTTCCCAGAGCCAGATTTTTCTTTACCTTTCTGAAATTTTCACTACATTTTTTTTTCAGTTGTCTCTGTGTACTTCCGCTTGGCTAGGTCTATGATCAGTATTTTTCTGTTCGATATAAACATCTGTTTATAGTTTGTGTTCAGTAAACAAACACCATGTAAACTGCATACATTTCATTTCTTAAGTTTTAATTAAAAGTATTTATTAATCCCTCATGATAAGGAAACTTTTGTGGTTAAGTCTTGCCAGAGATATGATTAACAGTGAAGCAGGGCAGGGTTCCCTGACCTCAAAGTTATTCGTAATCCTGTGCAGAAGATAGAAATAATTACCAAAAACACAAGCATGTGGAACAAACTGCAAGGGAGGGAGGGCTGTGTCTTCAATCAGATTAAAACTCTAAATTGCAGTATTGACTACAGGCTCCGTATAGCTTTAAATTTCCATCACAGTTGTACAAATGTCTGCATTGGAAGTGCAGCGAGAGATGTGATACTTCCAAATCTCATCCCAGGAATGTAGCTAATAGAGTCCTGCAACGGCTTTGCATTTCTGAGGCTATTTAGTTTTCTTTCACTTTCTATCCTTTTCCTACGGAAATGCATGGTGGCTCTGGCTGTGCGGTGCCCTTGCCCCCTTCACATGCCGCAGTGGTATCTGAACTACATCAGCCTTTCAGCCTTCATCCCTGACCAAACCTGCTACTATTTTTCTGCCTCATCCCAACATTTGCAAAGAAACATACTTAAAATTTGATTACTGTTTTCAACAAAATAGAAAATATTATGTATATCATCTATCAATTTTGAAATGTAGGCCACAGAGGACATCAATGTGACATGAAAGCATACCTTTCCATTTAAATTACAAAATTTTGTATAGGAGGAAAGATTCAACTGGGATTGTTCTGAATGAAATAAATATACTATAACCAACTTTGCAGTATTTCCATCTGTGAAAATGAAAACAAATCTGCATATCCTATAAAATATTTATTTAGACTTTTCTCCAAAAACGGTGTTTTCTTGCATTTGTTTGTCACCAGCAAATATAAAAAGTGATAGCTTTTTCTAAAGGCTGGAACTAAATAAGAATTCCTATTAAGCAGCAAGAATCCAGTAGTCATTGTTCCTTGTACTCACTTGCCTTGCACAATGACTTTTAATTTGCCCAATTGTTACTTTTAAAAAGTAAGAGGAAGAATCTGACTTACAATCAACAGGATTTGCTGTTTTACAAAATAAAAGTTGAGTTTAAATAATTTGTACAATATGAAGATGTCAAAAAAGTTCAAATTTTACTTTAAAATAGATTTACTTGACAATCCAATCTAAATAGTACATATATTTTGAGTCTATTATTTTTTTTAAAAAGATAGTAGATATTTTAATCACAGTATCTCCACAGAATAATGCCACTACTCTGCATTTTAAAAAAATCTTTATCTTGAAAAAGTTTGCATATCTTTCATCTCATTTTATCCTAATTCAGAGGCAATAGAAATCTATCCCGCAGATGAAGAATTGAGACAGAGACAAATGATTTGTTATCCAAAGTGCCAACTGCACAAGGGGCTGGCTATGTGTGACCTTAAGACCCTAACATCTAGCACAGCTCACTCAGGGTGGTCACAACACTAAAGGAGACAACACATCATGAGTAATAGAAAAGCTCACGTCTCCCTCTGCAGTCTTGGCAGCTGGTGGTCACTACCAGTCTGAAGAGGGCTGCTACAGGAAGGCTTTAAAATTAGAAATTCAGGAAGTAGCTAGAAAGGGCTTGGGCTTGTTTTCTGGGGTAGGCGGAAGCAAGGATGATTCCTCCTAGCAGTATACTAAATTTTTCCTTCCAAAATGACAGCTTTCTAAGGGAAATAAATAACCCCTCCATCCTGCATATTGCCAGAGAACCCTATGGGAAAGGAACTGCAGCCCAGGAAGAATGTGGCAGATAGGACACATTAGGGCAAGGGACGGAAAGAACAGGGGCAGTGACAGACAGAAAGCCAGATGGCAGATGATGAGGACACAGGACTGGATAAGAAAAGAGTGCCTTTTAAAGATGGGGAACTTAAAAAGTTTGCTAGGAAAGCTAGAACAAAGCCCTCACATTAATACTCCTTAAAGATGAAGATATCGCAGCAAAAGCCTGTAAGCCTTCTGAAATAAAAGGCGGAAGGAACAAGAAGGGTAGGGTTGAAACAAGACCCGTTTGTTATGTTTGTTATTAACTCGCAAATGAGGAAGAATAGAATTTACGTCCACTACCAAACAGCATATCTGTGAACACTTGAACTAAAATGTTTAATCAATTCTTCAGTCAGTGTCCATTGTATGCAGTTGTTCCCTTTTTGTTACAAATCCCAAAGAAATAACTTCAATCTGTTATCCTTTGCAAAAGTGTTGATTCTGGGTGGCCTCTGAAACAAAGCAGCAGCCAACACATTTCAAGGAAGGAGAGTAAAAAGTAACATCAAATCCAGTGTTTTTGGAGCTGGACAACTTTGAAGATGATTTGGTTGCCAGCTCCAGGCTCCTTTGTCTCTTTAGTCTAAAATTAGGAAGAAAAACCTGTTCTCCCTGACTGCATTCCTTCTCAAAAAATTTCCTTTCTCATACCCAGATGGTGCCCTTTGAACTTAAAAGCTAGAGAACTTTGTTCCCCACTGTAAATCGTCCCCACGGCCATGTTGCTTTTCCATTTAGCTGCCAGGCTGGGGAGAATTGGCAGTTATACCGGACAATTAGCACTTTGAAATATTATACCACCACATATGTAACAGGTTAGCGCAGTGCCTGGACAGGAGAGCGCTCCACAAATGTTAGTGCCTTCCTTCCCTCTGGGCACTAAACCAGGCAAGGTCTGTTTGCGCTTTGACCACTGAGATGCAGGGAAAGGAGAGTGGGGAAGTTGGTGTTTGGTGTCCTAACGGGGGATAGATACAGAAAAAAAGAAAAATATCAAAGGATGTGAGTGGACCTTCTTTTAAAGCCCAGTTTTAGATTTATGGCTCATTAGAAAAGGAGAGAAAAGACAACAGGAAATGGAGGTATTAATATTGAAACCCCTGAAAGCAATCAATCACCTTTATCTCTGGTTGTAAAACAATCCACACTCTAAAATCTCACAGCCCAAAGTATCATAGACACTAACCAAAGACCTGTTAGTGGACTATCTTTATTAATAATTAGGGATGGTTATAATTTTTTCCCTAGCATTTTATTTAGTACAATTCAGAATGTTTTCACCTAGAAAAAATAAGTAATAGCAGGACTGTTATTTATATAATCTGTGAAAATAAGCACTAACCCACTCCTCTAGTCCCTGAATAAAAACCAGACATATGGTGGGTATTAAAAAGCAAATGTAGTCTATCGCAACTTCATAAATTTTTTTTTTCATGGAAACTCTCACTTAAAAAGAATTTCTCTGCTTCAGTCTTCCTTTAAGAGATGAATTCTCTAAAACACTGCCCACCCCTTCAAAAATCTTTAATCCAGAGTAAACTGACTTCTAAAAGTACTCAGATTAACCTGGGAGTAATATGGCAATTTACTAAGAAGTTAGTGGGCCTTTCCAGCTATTCCCCATGATGGTTTCCCAACCAAAGGAGAAAATTACCTCTAGCTTTGCCCTGAGCTAATAAGTCAAGAGAAATTTGAGCCAGTGTTTACATAGGACATACATTATCCGAATTGTTATACAAAAAAAAAAAAAAGCATTGTATTTGGTTGAGCTTTCAGTTTAATGAAAAGAAGATTAGACAGGAGTCAGAAGTTGTATTAGTCTTAGTTCCGTGAACTTGAACAGTACCTCTCTGAATCTCACTTTCCTCAGCTACAAAACAGGTAAAAGAATCTGTTGTGCCTATCTCTATATGAGAAGATTTCACAACTATCGTCAGATGTGCATTATTATTCACAGTCACATGGTATTCATTTAACAAACATATTTTGAGAGTTCCTTCTTCCAAAAGGATTTATTCCATGTAGAATATTTATTATCATTAGGTGTAGCCAAAATCTCTGATGTTTCTGGAAAAAATAAGAAGGATTAAATCTCAGGTATTACAAAGCTCTCTTTATTCCTCTGACCTCTGAGCCCTTAGTTCTGGAAGTCCTGCCTATCCTCTCCATGCAGGCTGCTTGATCTCACTTGGGGTAGGGAAAAAGATGCTTCTAAATTTAGTCCAAGTGGATTTAACATATGGCATCATACCTTCCCAGGTCAAGAGGTCCCCGTGTTTCTGGAAAACTAGAAAACAGATTTTGCTGGGTGGTAGAAATTGGAGAAGGCAGGCCATTCAACTATTTGGAGAAAAACAGTGACTTAGAGATTTGTTTTTTTAAGCTAAATTTCTAAAAGAAAGCTATGCCCTAATGCTAAAAGGCATCTTGATTTAGGCCTTTGAGATATTTCCCTGATGGCATCTAAGACATATTAAATCATTTGGCATCTGGTCCCTGTGCCAAATGGACTCTGCTCCAAGAGAGTTAATCAGGCTTGGACCTGGCAAATTATCTTATTGGATTTGAGGATAAAAATAAATAGAAGCACAAGGAAGTCAGAATACGGGTTTTATTTTCCAAAGCCAAAGGGTCAAAGTCAACAAAAAGTCAAACGAGAAAGGAATAAGGAAGAAAACAGTGAAACTGAATAAGACTTTTAAATTAGGAATAATTTTTAATAAAGAATGTGATTCAAACCTTATAAATTTCTTAATAACAAAGACATGTCTTTACTTTTAAGTGAGCATGGTGGACTTTGTAGTAGCAAATGACAGCAGTGTGTATTTCTGTGGATTTTAAATACCCAGGAGTAAGAGACAGGTATGATCTGCCCTATTTCCTTATTGCTTAAGTAAGACATAAGGATTCAAAAAGACATAGCACATGCTTTTATATCTGTCATGGGATATCCACAATTACTAGCATTCCTATAAATGGTTTTTCCCTTTATAAAGGGAATCCAGAAAAATAGCTTTAGAGGCTGGAGTAGTATAAAATCCAAAATAAAGATGTATATTTGGGTCTGTGCAATGACATGACTACGATAAGTGCCACCATAAAACTATGTGAACACTGCCATCTAACGTGTTGCTTAAAATCAGCAAGTGCGTGAGAGGTTATGCTGGGAAGCAGGAGAAACTGAAAATATCCACCTAATTAAGAATGTTGTTATCAGGATTTTACTTTAAATTTAATTGAATATAGTATTTAAATAACTCATAGCTCTTGTACCTCATTTTTCAGCACACTAAGAGTACTGATTTTTCCAAATACTGGCCAGCCACATCTCTTCTCATTTTCAAAAAATAGATTTTTTTGTTTTACCAGTATTGTGTAACAAATAGTATTTAAACTAAGACATTTTCTATCTGAGAACTGTTTTTGTAGCTCAGAGAAAATGGGTAATCAAAACCTATCAATTCAAAAAATTAAAAAACCTAGAAAGGAGCCAACCGTGTATCTTTACTCAATGTGAGATGTGATTAAAATGTCGAATGTTATATTGGAAGCTATCAATCCTGTATCAACCATGGCCATTTGCCTTGTTTCAAGACTACTTAGAAAAAATTTTTTGAAAAACTCTTTACCATGAATTAGGTAAAAGAAGCATCTCTCTCTCTCTCTCTCTCTCTCTCTCTCACACACACACACACACACACACACACACACTAACAAAACTATCATAACTCCTAGTCTTTACATGGGAATATTTGGGAAATACTTAAAGGTGTATGAACCTCTTCTTATATTGGCATTTTGTTGAATGGGTTTACTAAACTTCAAATGAGTCTGGTAAAATCATATATAAAATCTAAACTAAACTAAACTAAATGGGTTGTTGAATGGGTTTACTAAAACTTCAAATGAGTCTGGTAAAATCATATATAAAATCTATAGGCAAATAAATTGAAGTAATCCTGTATTCTTTGGTTTTGCTGCCAGGAAACAGTTGATGGTTATCTGCTTGCAACAATTCCTACCCTAGAGAAACTAAAAATCACATTTACAAAGAAAGAATGAGTAGGGGACCATGGGCTAAAAGAGAGACAGTGTGGTAAATTTGGTGAGTTTGGGGAAAGTGGGCTGCTATAAACTTCCCCACCCTGGCTGAGGTCAGGATGTAAAGGCAGTTGTTTACATTGACAATGGTAGACTATTTAGAAAATAATTGCATTTGTGCATTTGTTAATTTACTCAATTTGCTGAGCTGAGACCAGTGAGGGATGGAGAGATCAAGTGAGATGATGTTCCTGTGTTTTAAAACTTAACACCAGTGAGAGAGAGATGACATCTTCACAAATACATAATGTCTGACTGGCTTTGAAAAGGACTTAGTACTTCACAGAGTAGGTGCTCAGTAATTTTTTTTAAATGTTTGCATGTGTGGATAATCATTTGGATTAATAAATAAGTGAATTGTGAATCAGTGCCATAGAGAGGTTATGGAAGTTCAGAGAAAAAACAATTTCTGTTCATTTGGGTAAGCTAAGAAGTGAAGAAAAGATACAGGGGTTTAGAAAAAAAATAACATCATTATGCTTAATAGCCAAAGGAACCCACATGTCCATCAACAGGTAAAGGATAAACAAGAGGTAGCATATCTATATAATGGAACATTAATTGGGCATGAAAAGAAACCAAGTACTGATACATGCTATCACACTGATGAAGCTCAAAACCATTGTGCTAAGTGAAGGAAGCTAGAAATGAAAGGTCACTTATTATGATTCCATATATATGAAATGTCTAAATCCATAGAGACAGAAAACAGATTGATGGCTGCCAGTGGCTAGGAGGAGTGGGGATATGAAGTAACTGCTGAATTGGTATGGAGTTTCCTTTTGGAGTAATAGAATTGTTTTGGAACGAGAGGAGAGGCAGATGTACCATTGTGAGTGTACCAAATGCCACCAAATTGTTCACTTTAAAATCATGAATGTTATGTCATGTGAATTTAACCTCAATAAAAAGTGTATAAAGAAGAGGGGGGCGCCTGGGTGGCACAGCGGTTAAGCGTCTGCCTTCGGCTCAGGGCATAATCCCAGCGTTATGGTATCGAGCCCCACATCAGGCTCCTCCGCTATGAGCCTGCTTCTTCCTCTCCCACTCCCCCTGCTTGTGTTCCCTCTCTCGCTGGCTGTCTCTATCTCTGTCGAATAAATAAAAATAAAATCTTAAAAAAAAAACGATGAAGAGGAAGAGGGAAGGTTAAGAAAAATGTAAAGTAAGTTGGATAATTTTATTCACTGCCATTAGGATGGGCATGCAGGGAAGAGTCGCTCACTGTAGGTTCTTGGTTAGAAGAGGGATATGATCTCGTTGGAGCGCGGAAGTTTGAGTAGCTGCAGTGTGTGCTAGAGATTGGATGAAGTAACAGGAAGGAATGTTACCTGTTCATAATTTAAAAACTATTCCTGTAGGAGTCTATAAAATTCCAAACTATGCTGGTGGCCACATCAGGTATAACAGAGCCAGATTAGATGTCAGATATTGAGAAAGTAGTGTGGTATCTTCAAACCAATTTGTCTAATCCATGTACAGTGGAGTATGATTTGCAAAGAATAGTTCCAGTTATTTCTTCTTGTAATTGAATGCTATTGCCTAAATTGACTAAAAATACAAGTGGAATAGCTCTCACTGAGGAGAAGCATAAAAGGTTATTCTGTTCATTCACATGCACAAGGTATATGAAAAAGCAGTCATGACTGTAGGCGTATTTTAGCATACTTCTCTGAAAGTTTCAGTTATTTATACTCAATTTCTTCTTGAGAAGTACAAAAGTATTCCGTTAGCAAATATTTACTGAGCTTTCCCAATGTACAAGGCACTACAATAGAGACTGACTTCATAAAGGTAAACAAGTTGAGTTTATAATCTAGTGAAAGATAAGTCAACAGGGAATAATAAAATAATTAAAGGGTGAAGATGAGGGTAAGTTCAGTCAGAACCAGATATGGGAAAAGTCACCTAAAATAATATGGGGATGATAGGCAGTGGGGTGGGGGGGGTAGTGGTGGGAGCGTGAATGAGGTTGGACTTGGGAAATGCATCCTCAGAAAAAGTCACAGCTGCAACCCTGAGGGACAAGACCTATTAATGACTGAGAAGGGCAGGGTTATGAGAAGAGCCACCTATGTTTCTGTTGAAGATACCTGAGAAATAGTGAGAGGAGAGTTTCTATATCAGTGAGCCTGCCACCAGTGGGGAAGGAAACAACTGCTTTTACCTGAAAACGAAGAGGCAGGTTTTGTCCTACAGGTGACAGAAGTTATATTTATGTCAACTAGAAGAATGGTCCTCCATTTTCCGGCCTCACAGCTGCCTACCCTCAGGCTCATAGTCAGGATGCTAAACTGGATACCAAGTTGGGGATCCCTCACCTGTAACTATCCCATAAAAAGTCTTCCCTACAAGGGAATATTATTCAGCCATTAAAAAGGAGGGGGGAATCCTCTGCCATTTGCAACAACCTGGATGAACCTGGAGGACATTGTGCTAAGTGAAATAAGCCAGATTCAGAAAGACAAATACAGTATGATCTCACTTACACATGGAATGTAAAAATACCGAACTCAGAACCAGACAGTAGAACTGTGGTTACCAGAGACTGGGGGCTAGAGGAAATGGGGGAAATGTTGGTCACAGCATACAAACTTTCAGTTATAAGGTGAATAAGTTCTGGGGATCAAATGTACAGCATAGTGACTATAATTAATACTGGGTTGTATAATTGAAATTGCTAAGAGAGTAGTTCTTAAATGTTTTCACCACACACACAAAACATGGTAACTGTGGGATGATGGATGTGTTTACTTGAATAGTCATTTCACAGTGTCTGTGTATATTTAGTCATCACACAAATAGATACAACATTTATTTGTCAAGTGTACTTCAGTAAAGCTGAGATTTTTTTTTTTAATGTCCTAATCCATTCTCTGATTCATACCTACTTCCCATATTGTTTAGTACTATTGAATGTACAAAAGGATTTTTATCTGGTCCCTTTTGGTGGTTCTATCCAACTAGATTTCTATGTTTTCACTATATTGACTTGCTTTTAATGTTTTAACTAATGAGAAATGTTCTTGTGTATTTCTTATATTTTACTTTTAAATGAGGAACAAGGAGCAAATTGACATGTTGAATGTGATGAACAGCTTTCAGTTCATACAAATTAATCATTTTATGCCTAAAGGTTATTTTTTTTTTCTTTCACCAAGCCCCCAGTTAGCATGGCAATCTATATTAGGGGGAAAATGTTATGTTGAAAATATCTAAATGCCTTCTTTTAGAAAGATACCCAAGTAACTCCTTCTGGGAAAGAGTTTATCCAAACCTCTGACATCTTTTTCATTCAGTCTCTAACACCCCACTATGCCTTTGGCCATGGCCGTGGCATTTATGGTGTTAACTCTATGTTTATTTACTTCCTTACTTATATACAATTGAAGCTAGGTAGTAGCACAGCCCCCTTCTTATGCTCTAAATGTGGATTGTGGGTGGTTTAGTTGCTGTCATTTTTTATGTGTATGGTTTTTCAGAGAAGATATAGGGAGACCCGGATTTAAATAGCCAACATTATCCTACAGGGAAATACGTGTTCTTAAAAGCATGATAAAATTCTGTATTCTAAGTTTTAACTCTGAACTGAGTGAAGAATACTTTATTCTGAATTGCTTTATAAACTTACAGTATTCAAGTATAGCAACTCTAAACCAAAATATTTATTCCAAAATACTATGAGCTACCTGCTGCTGACGTCCTGGGATACACTGTTACTATAGCATAGATGTTTATAATTAAGATCAGTTGCTACATATTGTAATGAGTAGGCTTAGAATACAATAGTCACTCTCAGTTCCCAAGTAGAAAATTAATTTTTAGGTACCTCCTAAAGGTGAGGATTTATCTCAACCAAGATAGAAGCTGCAAATAATATATTATTCCAAATGCTTTAAAAAGTAATTATTAATTTAGTTTTTTCAATACCTTTTCTTTCTCCCCCATCCCCACCTTCCTCTTCATTTTCCTTTATTCTAAATATCTATCCTGATTCTCCAAGAGACCCTTCCCTCTTCCCTCCCAACCATCTCTAGTCAGATATTAGAAACTCCAGTTGGGGAATTGTTCATATCCATAGGGTTTAATCACATTTTTTTTTAATTTGGAAGTTGTTCTCAGTCATAAAGAGACTAACAAGACCTGTTATATTAGGAATGTATGTCTACAGTCTTGTAAGGCATATATTTAGAAGCATTAAGATGAATGTAAAATATCAGATTACAGCCTCTCCACCCATCATCTATAAGGAAATAATTTGTTACATAAACATTCCCACTAAGAAATTTATGTTCTAAAAATACTTAGTTCCATTTCTGTTAGATGTTTGAATATTCTTTTATATTTTCTGCTTTTGACTAATGCTCTTAGAGAACTTTACCTTGTACCTTGGACCTATTTACCTCATTTTAGATGGTACTAAACAGAGTTAATGGCACTTTTTTACACACTTAAGATCTATACTTACCGAGGAGTAATAGACCTCTGCCACATTTCAGCATTACAAAAGACAGGAGTTCCCTGTCTAAGAGAAGCTCCAGTTCTTCTTTCTGCTTTTATTCATCAGGCTGATTCTTTCTTTGCTATAGCTGATCTAATGTCTCCTTTTCTGCTTCCTCAGTTGCTCAATTTCTTTCTCCAAAATGTTGGCTATATACTAACAATTACAACCCAAATACTTCTAAGCCCTCTTCTCCTTCAGAATTATTTTCCCTGTGGTCTATTTGGGGAACGTGAAGCTATTTCACATAAATTACTGAGTCATTTCCCCCTTGGCACCTATTTCCCTATCATATCTGAGACCTCTGCTCTCTTGATTGGCCATCACCCCACCCGTTCACACCCATAAAGTCCTTAAATCAAGGGAACATGTACCATTCTTTACTGGAGGTTTTGAACAAACCACTTAAAATGAAATATTTCACCCTTCAAGTCCCTCAACCATCCCCATCTCTAAAGAAAGTCTACCTTCTACTTGGGCAACCTTCTACCATATTGCAAGGCCTCATCTGTTTCTCACTTCTTTTGGCAGCTCCCACTGTTCAATTTCTCTTCATTTTATTTGCAGACAATCTTCTGTTTTGCTGTCTCCTTCCAAATCATACAAGCATTAGCTCCCAAGGTCAGACTATTAAATATTTTCTTAAACAAAAGTCTCCAGAGAAAAATTATGCCACTTTCTTAGGGGCAAAAGCAGTTATGTTATTTGTAATTTTAACTAGCATATTTTTTTCCTCTCCGTTACTTTGTCTCATTCAGAAACAGCTAATGTAGTCCTTCATGTCAGGGTCATAATAACCGGAGATAGTCCATGAATACCCACAAGCTTTAGAAGTGCTGTTGCAAGAAAAAAGATTTATAACAACCTAACTCGAGGCCATAGAAGATACAACAGTGATGAAAGAATTAAAATACTCATTTTCTGTTTCGATATAAGCCAGTTCAGAGATGAAAAAAAGGCAACACTTCACTTTTTCTATTTCCATGTTGGAGCAGTGTAGAAACTTTACGCTGACTGTGACTAAGTCATTAATTGAACAGTGTGCTAAATAAATTAAATAAGCGAGTGCCTTGTAAAAGTACAAGGCGATCATGGTTATGATTAGGGAAGCTGAGGTGCGGAACACCCAGAGAGAAAGCCGACGGAAGTATTAAAGACTCCATATGTGGCCCACCTGGCTGGGAAAGAAATCTGGAGAAGCAGTCAAGTGAATAAATCAGAAAAGTAGATGAAAAAGAAAGTTTGAGAGTGAGATCAATGTAAGTGAATTAGAAGAAAAGAAAAAAAACCTTTTCTATAATATGACCAAAATTCTGAGTGACCTAAAATGTAAGATAATACCTAAGGACAAATAGCCAAATGGACCCAATAGTCTATTTCCTGGATATAATTAGTCTGTTTATAAGACTACACTAATTCTAAAGTGTAGCAGTCAATATCAATATGGGTCCTCAGTAGCAAGCAAGAGAAATCAACTCAAATTTAAGCAAAAAAAAAAAAAAAAAAAGGAAAGAAATTACTAAAGGGGGGCGCCTGGGTGGCTTAATTGTTAAGCATCTGCCTTTGGCTCAGGGCATGATCCCGGCTTGCTGGGATTGAGCCCCACATCAGGCTTCTCCGCTAGGTGCCTGCTTCTTCCTCTCCCACTCCGCCTGCTTGTGTTCCCTCTCTCGCTGGCTGTCTCTCTCTCTCTCTCTCTGTCAAATAAATAAATAAAATCTTAAAAAAAAAAATTACTAAAGGATACCCAGCATTTCAAAGACTTAATTAGAGGAGGTGTTGGGAGGAGGCAGCTGGAGAATGAGTCTCAGGAATGGACAGCAGCTCAGAAAGGGAAAGTAGCCCAAGTCCCACCACTGAACAGCCCAATGAGGATATTCTCTTGTTAACAGCAATCCCAATAGGCACCCAAGATTCAACTCCTCTAAAGCTTCCATTGCTGCTGTGGACAGTTTCTCACCAGTTGCTTTTCCCCTTAAGTTTCCACAGTTCACAGCCCCGGGCACAAGCATTTACTTACTGACTGAGCCTGTGTCACTTCTAGGGAGAGGAAGAGAGAGTACTTTACAGTAGGAGTGGAATTCCTCAAAGACAGAAGCCTCTTCTCCAACCTCCCACCAAATAAAACATACCAAATGGCCTCCACAAATACTGACAATGCTATCAATTTTAATTTAGTTGGATTAATAAATGGAAATAGCTAGAATTCAGCTTCCTTGATTGACCAAAAAAAAGAAAGAAGTGGGGCGATGGGAGCCCCAGAGGCAATGGAGGAAGGGAGAAATAATATGTCGAGGCAAAACATGATGGCTCTTAAGTCCAGGATTTAAATCCCATTATAACATTTACTATCTCTGAACTTGGGTAAATTTGTAGCATACAGCTTCATATTGGTAGTAGTTAAAATGGAAATGAGAATGCTATTCATCTCATAAAGTTACTCTGAGGATGGAATTTTAAAATGCATGCTACTTGCTTACTGTGTTGCCTGGAACATGAGCAAGTGCTCATAAAACACGAGCAATCCCTCCCACTTAGACTGTGTAGCTTGGCGGCCCCTCCCCACACAGTGGTGCCAACACATGCATTGCAGGCACAGCCACTCTCAACAAATTCTTGATATGAGGAGGACCCTGATGTAAACCTTCTGCACCCAGTGATTTTCACTGCTTTTCTGAGTTGTCTCCTCATCTCCCTTTCTCTTGAGCCTCAGTTCAGGCTGCTACCCTATAAATAAAAGGAATTCTGTGTTTTTCTGTATTCCTGAGTTCCATATTGGGTTTAAAAAGGATAGCACCCCCACAGGCCTTTCTAGGACTAGAGCCCTACTTTTATTTTGCTAGCCTCCTTGCCACCAATCTTTACTTCCCTTGTGGCTGGATCTCACAACCATGCACGTGAGCTTGGAAGCCAGATGATCTTGACTTTGAATCAAGCTCTATGACTCATAAGTTGTGTGACCTTAAACAAGTTACTTACGTTCTCTGGGCGTCATTGGCATTACCTGTATAATGAGGGTGGTAATGAATATGGCACATTTAAAAAATGCTGTTGATTATTATCTCAGTGACTCTTCTTAACTATGAGTAGATGGAAGCTTCTAGCAGGATACTGTAATAAAAAAGACTCTACACCTGGCCCTGATTTTCTCAGGAGAGACTGCAGTAAGAAATTAAGGGAAGAAATAACAGAGACTCTGTAAGAAACTAAGATTAAGATCACTGCATTTAAGAACTTTATAAAATCATAGCAGGACTGATGGGGAGAGAGCTTTCCTCCAGTCACTTCAGCCAGGACTCTCCGGGTCATAATGGAAGGTGCAACCACAAGGTGGCAGTAAACAGGACAATACTATATCGAATCCCATCACAGTATTGTGATTCTATCACAAGATTGCAGGATCACAGTCTCTGTGAACTGTTCTGTCCAAGGAGCTGGTCCCAACCCCGGTAGCATAATGGAATCATTTGCAAGGTTTTTCAAAAACACCAGTCTCCAAACCTCATCCCCAAAAGTCTAATTTGTAACTGGATGAAAAGGGGAAAAATATAATTTAAAATATAATTTTGTTTTAGAAAGAAAGGAGGAGAGGAAGGAATCACTGTCCTGGGAAGTTACTCTTTGAAGTCATCCCAGTCATTTCTCTGCTTTCTAGAAGTGCCCTGAAATCTGTGCAGGAAAAATGAAACTCCTAAATTTCATTTTAGTAAGTTCTTGTTGGGTAAGTTTTCTTGTTAGTTCTGATAGCTCAAACCTAATAGCTCAAAACCTTTCCAATCAAACTTTTCCGAGAGTTTAATCTAAAGCCCTCCTATTGAAAGCTAAGCTCCATCATTCTAGTGTGTTCTCAGAGGAAACAAAAACTGCTCATAAGACTCAGATTTTACCCTTCTCTATCCTTGACGTGTCACCTCAGTTTATATAAGTGAGTTTCTTTTGGGCTTAATGCAATTGATTTGCCATTCTACTGATGTATAGTTTGAATCAGCTCACAAGCCACTCAGGGCAGTACCTTCTTGTTTCCTAAGCCAAATCTTGTTGTGGGAGCAAGCTTCCCTGGCCCGAGGGCCATTATGGGGATGGGATGGCAGGCCCTAACATTTGGCCTCCACTCAGAGCAACCATTACACTGGCCTGGGGCCACAGGCACCTGGTGGTAGCCTGACTTCATCACACCTTTCTGCCAATCCTGGGAAATGAAAAATGAGTCTTTGGCAATCTTCAGTCTGACTCAGTATACATTTAAGCCAAGGTATAAAATATAATAGTCACTGTTGCTGAGCATCAGTGTTGTAAAAGGTGTGCCAAAAGTGTTGTAACAACTAAAGGAGAAATTTACGGACAGGCGCACCGTCGGGAACATAGTAACCTGAATAAATGGTGACTAGTATAGGCATTATTGCTAATACCAAAAGTGGCCTTGAAAAGGGTGACATGATTATTCTCCTTTTACAGGGATGAAATCAAGGTTCGGAAAGATTCCATAACTTACCCAAGGTTACTCTGTTCATAAATGGCAGAGCAGCCATTTAAACACAGGGCAATGTTTTAATAGTAGAGCCTGGCCTAGGATTGAGAGGGCAGAATGCAATGGTTTGTGGTAGTTTCCCATGATTAGAAGGGGGCTGAGTGAAGATTACAATAAATTACTTCCTTTTATTTTGCATAGGATCACAAACCACTTAAAATTAATCCTCCAGTAGACTACTGGTTCTATATTGTGTGTGTTTGTGTGCAAACATATACATGGGTATGTATATGCAGACAAATGTGATTTATTGGTTTAGTCATAATACTAGAGAGAGGCAAGTGATGAATTGAATTACAGCAATAGCACAAACTGATCACATTCAAAGAGATTAATCAATATCATTCATTTCAGTTCTCTAAGTAGTTATTATCAAGGGCATATTATGTGCTTGATAGTAAGTGCTAAGTTCCTTAGGGAACATGAAAGAAAAATGTGGCAGAATCCCAGCACTCAGAAACCCCTGGTGTCGTTAAAACTCACTGTGAAATAGAGAATCAAAGAATATAAGAATTTGTTCAATAAAGTGCTAACTTAAACATAAAAGCAAGTACCAAAATATATAAGAGGTTCCTTCAGGATGAATTGAGGGCAAGGAAAGAGTTGGGTCATTATCAAGGAAGACTCCATGGGGGAAGAGGACATGAGGAGCAGGACATGAGTGCTGAGGATTTGAAGCTAAATAGAGAAAAGAGTATGAATGTCTTTCCCTTCCAATACCCGTCTCTTGGGAATCAGCCTGAACAAAGCACTGAAATCAGGAATTCATTTAATTATTCACTCATCAGATGAGTAAACCCAATATGTGTCAGATATCTGGTAGGAAAAGAAATCAGCATGATGTGTACAGGGAAAAAGGAAGAAGCTTACTTAATGGAACAGAGAGTTTGAGAGGGAGTTGTCAGGAAATAGGATGGGGGGAAATTCTGGATGCCCTGAGAGACAGAAATGGAATGGCCTGTGAGGAACTGCTCTAAACTCTTGAATAGGAGAAAGGAAGGTACAGTGAAAATGGTGTTAGAGAAAAATTCACTGAGCCATGCTCGAGTTCCTTGGTGCCAAGCCAGTAGACACGTATGCACCTGCACCCACACCCTTGCATTCATATATATTCAGGGAGACACAGAGACAAATCATTTGCTTACTTAAAAAACTCATGTGGCCAAGATAAGTCTTCAAGAAAAATAATAATTGAATATGACAGTGGATACGTATCGTTCAAAGGCAGAAACAGAGCAGTAACACTCAACTTTGGTTTCCAGTTGAGATTTAGATAAGCCCTGGTCTAGCCCCTTCTGGGGAACGTACCTTGCCTAATCTCATCATTCATGACATAGGTATGATTTTCCATTACCAGCAAACAGAGACTATCAGGAAGTATTTCATCCACACACAGAAATCCATGTGGTTAGTTAGAGGACTTTTTCCCCAGAGACATAAGGCAATGGAGTGAGAAAGCAAAATCTTTTTGATGAAACAAAAGAAGTTCAAACAGTTTCATGTGCTTCATAGCTACTAAAAAGGCACAGAGACCAAATCTCATTTTCCTACAGTCAGACCTAAAGACTCATTCTTTAAGGAATCTATGGCACCCTACTTAATTAAAATAAATCTTCCCTAAATTGCAATTGGCTTCATTAAATGACAAAAAATATATATATTAGAATGACTCTCTGGGGGAGGGGAAGATGTGAAAATTGCCAAAGAATGATTTTAATTTTAGAATACCAGGACGAATTTCACACAGCAGCAAACATAATTTCACTAAAGCTGCATGAAAACATTACATACCTAAACAGCTATAAATCTTTGCTTGTAAAAATAACAGTAAATGCAGGACTCCTAATGAATAAAAATGAAGTTTAAATCTATATTCAGTATTGGTTTGGCTGCTAACAGTTTTGGTCTAAATCTTAGTTAATGACCTTGGTCAGCTCCAAACCATGTGGGTTTGCTCTTCCCATTTTGGGTTTACCAAAATTGAAAGCAACCATCCCAACCACCTGTCACTTAAACAAAAGGAGATGCTTTGGTCTGAACTTCAACATGCCTCATGGCAAACTAGGAGCTTCAGTGGACAGGAGTGGCCTGAGACTTCACAAGGTAGTTGATGCCCCTGAGATCACTCTGCCCTTTCCTGCTGCTGCACAGTGATCAGCAGGATCAGCAGCAGACAGGGGATTTCAGCCAAGAAATGGAGTTCAGAAATGCCAGAGAGACAAATCCCTTGTGGTCAATCCAATACCACCAATGATTTCACTACTTCAGTTTGATAGTTTCTAGAGAAATAGAAGCTATCACTTTAAATAACCCCTGGCCAATTTTTACTGGTCATCTCAAGCTTCTTATACAGTTACTCCTCCAATTGTTCATACAAGAAAGGAACAGCTATAGATTGGAGAAGTAAGAGATTGGCTTTGGCTCTTCGTGACATTTATAGGAATCATGGGAAGCAGGGAGCCAGACAGCCAGACAATAGAGTGCTTTAGAGCAACACTATACCCATATGCTTGTTCGAGTGTGGACATGTTGGCTAGTATTTCTTCATTCTGAAATACACAGCATCCCTGTCCTTTCAGAGGCAGAAAGATTGTGCCAACCTAGCCATGTATAATGAGGGATGCCCAATTTGTCTGCTTATTTGGTTTGGTGTGTTAACAGGTTAGACCTAATCTGATGGAACAAATAACCACCAAATCTACAAAGGAAAAGATACACATCAAGTGTCACACCAAGTCACTTTACCTAGATCACACTAAGTACCACTTAGTAAGTTTTACATTCCATTGTCCTCAATTAAAAGGGGTTTGGGCTAAAGGTGAGACTGTCTGTTCTCTATACCCAGAAAACAGTTGGACAAGAAGTACAGGGTATATAATACACAGCCCTAAACTGGGCCTTATTAGAATAATAAAGAAAAACATAACCTAAATTTTAGGGGTTTTTTCCCCCTAATTGAAGAAAATAGAATAGATCTATGTAAAATACAAATCAAATGCAAGATCACCAACAGACTTCACTTCCCTCTATTCATGTCATGTTGCATTTACAAAATATAGTTTGTGCTACAAGGCAAAATATACACTCCTAAAAAACAAAACTCACATTCTGTAAATCATATATGGAAAATAACTAGAGATTATGCAAAAAAATGGGGTTTTGGGCAGACCACTCATAATCTATGCGATTCATAACAAGAATGCTAACAAAACAAAAACAATTTTGATAAAAATGCTAGTTCAGCTAAAAAGACATTGACATTCCTAATAAGGAAAAAAATACTAAGTGAAGATGATCGATGGAGGGGATGTGAGAAGGAGTTGAGGCTGCTGAGTTGTAGAAACAAGATCAAAATGTACAAATGTTGGGGAGAATTCCAAAATAGGAACTTCTAAGACCAAGCAAGTGGCCATGTGGAGTCATGAGGAAGAATATAGAGTAATAAACGTCATGGATAGGACTTTATTCTCTACAGTAGCTGTGTTCACGTATTTTGCATTCAGCTGCTATCATTAGATGTGTAAAACACACCTGATGTGTGTCAGTGTTGGTGTAAAGCATTAACATGCTAGGGCAAATCACACATGGAACAACATATGGGATTGATGCATTGTAATGGCATCTTTCCTCTATATACCCACCATGTATAAGCTAGTACTCAATATAGAAAAGTTTTAGTAGAGCAGACCAAACATGGTTTATTGTATTTTCTTATCCAAACCCTCACTTAACTTCATACCAGTTTCTCCCATCATTACCAGTGGTGTTACCAATATCTGATTATCCCAAGCTTGAACTGCATTTTTTTACTCCATCATACTTTTAAATAGCAATTTGCAGAATATTTCATTTGTTATCATAAAATAATGCATAGGGCGGGCAGGGGGGTGGCACCTGAGTGGTGCAGTTGTTTGGGCATCCTATTTTTGATCTTGGGGTTGTCAGATCGAGCCCCCTGTCGGGCTCCACAACTCAGCAAAGAGTCTGCTTAGGATTCTCTCTCCCTTCGCCCCTCTACCCCGCCATCTCTCTCTGTCTCTTTCTCTCAAATAAATAAATCTTTAAAAAATAATAATAATAGTGCATTAGCATTCAGCATTCTCCTGTCAAGGTGTGGTTGGAGAAAGATGAACTAGCCGGGGCGGGGGGGGGGGGACAAGATATAAGAGAGGGGTAATTCTTGTCTCCTCTCATGAAAGTGAAACCAGAGTTAGACTGGAAGTCATGACTAGTAAGGTGGGCAGGGAGGAGACACAGAGTTCTTTAAGAATAACAAGTGCAAATCTTGTCAGACTAAGGGGCTAAGTGGAGAGTGGTGGCCATCATATAAGGACAATACAAGGCAAAGTCAAAGTACCAGGAAGACAAAAATGGTAAAGGGGATACAGTCTGGTCAGGACTCATCAACGATTTACATGAAATCCAAGAACAAGTTTGTGTGGGAAGGTGGGTTTTATTTTAGAAAGCTCAAGTAGGATGAACAAAAGGCTACACCTGCCTCTTTTCTTCCTGAACTGACTGCAAGCTGACCATCAAAATCTGATCATTCTCTTCACAGTATAGAGATATCCTGAGCATGTCCCATCCTAATTACAGACTGTGTACACAAGGTTTACTAACAGTTAGGTGTGGATTATGACTACACTGTGTTAAAGGATTATAGGCATAAGTGATGGATGCCTTTCCAGCCTCATAGTGAAACAAGGCTGTGCCTTAAAACCAAGAACCTATCTGTTCCACAGCCTCTCTCCCCTTCTTTCTTGCTGCAACCCAGACATGGCAGCAGTCCAGCTTCTTGATTGCTCTGCAGGATGCTGGAACATGAAATTAGCAGAAACCTGGGTAGCAAATAACTTCAAGGAGTAGACTTGCCCTGCTGACCTACAAATATTACCTGAGAAAGAAATCATCTCCTGAATTCTTTAAACCTTCATCCCTTGGAATTTAGCTTTCTCTCAAATAATACCCCTTCTATCACATTCAAAAGTCTACATAGTCATAACTGTCAGTTAATTAACGTTAAACAAATGTATTATTTAAGAGGTAGCTTTGAATATTCAATATCTTCTTATTCCTGACCAAAAGAAAGCAAATCCCTATGTACCTGTTATAAACAAGCTTACATGAACTGTGTTTTCCAAGTGGCAGGTTTTGGTGAGAGGTTCTTAAGCATCTTCAGCTATTTTAAATTGTTATAATTACAATTTTTAAGAAGAAGGAGGATATGACAAAGCAAATCCTTATTTCATTTGGAAGAATAAATCAACTAGAATACACGAATTTTTTTAATAAGGTGGTCTCTGAAATGTTAAAATGCTCTTTATAAACTACAATAGTTTTTGAAGGGAGGTACTGACCTGGGAAGATATAGATGGATACATGAGACAGAATGCATATACAACTAGGTATAATTAGAGGTACAGATGGCACCTCTAATCAACAAGTCATTAATAAAAATTACATGAGGACTAGCTCTCCATTTGGAAAAAAGCAGCTAAAATAATCCGTATCTCATCTCTTAGAGCAAAATTATTTCCAGACCAACAAGAGGCTTCAGTGAAAAATAAGTATGTAAATTTCATAGTGGGGGTGCCTGGGTGGCACAGCGGTTAAGCGTCTGCCTTCGGCTCAGGGCATGATCCCGGCGTTATGGGATCAAGCCCCACATCAGGCTCCTCCGCTAGGAGCCTGCTTCTTCCTCTCCCACTCCCCCTGCTTGTGTTCCCTCTCTCGCTGGCTGTCTCTATCTCTGTCGAATAAATAAAAATAAAATCTTTAAAAAAAAATTTCACAGTGAATACGTATCTAATTTGTCTAATAAGATAGGAAAGAAATTTTTGAGAATGACAAACAGAATCTCCAGAAAGAAAAAAAATAATAATACATTTGATTGCATAAAAATTTTAAATTTCTATACCAAAATTTATTTAATTCAAAGAAAAATGGTAAAAATAGGAAAATGTATACAAAGGATATCAATGTCCTTAAAACACATAAAGTTCTCACAAGTTATTAAGAAAAACATGCCAATAGAAAAATAAATAAAGGATTTGAATAATCAAGTCATAGGATAATCTATTAAAATTGGCTGTGAGTATATTAATAGGTTCAGGTTCCCTAGCAATTCAAAATTTCAAATCAAAACAAAAATTAGAGGCTATATTTCAACTATCAGATTGGAGGAGAAGCACATCCCACTAAGAGGAGAACTCGCAAATTGGGAGCTGCCTGCAAATTAAGGTTTATGAAACTCTCCCCCTACTTGGAGCATTTGTGCCATGCCAGGGGCATGTCTTCCACAGACTTACAGGCTCTCTGTCCCATGGATCTGATCCTCAGGTAGTTCATAGATGTGCCTTTATTCACATATACGTTACCGATGACTTTTTCTGTTTATGTCTGAGGTTCTAGAAGATCCTTTCTGGTGCTCGTATCTTTAAATATGATCATGCACATAAAAACATCACCCATCATCAAGTAATGATTTCCTTTTTTTGTTAGAACTAAAAGGCAGCTCTGTAAAGGTTTCTTGCTTATTAGGAAAAGAAGGCTGGAGGAGTGGGGGGCCGAGGCAGGATGAATTTCATGTCCACATGAAAACATCATTGTTAATGAGGTCACCTCTACTTGAATGTCTTTCCCCTACTTTATCCTCCCTCTGGATCATCTGCCTGCAAGACAGACCCTCTTTTCCAGAGTATCTCCCCATATGAGACCGCATTTAAGCTATTTCCTATTTTGTCAGGATAAGCAAATCAGTCAAACTGATTCCTACTAATGAGGCAATGAGTGCATCTTCTAACTTTTGGAAAAATGTCTTCATGTAAACAGGTGGTTCTGATGGAGGTATTTCTCAGCGCTGCGACGTGGGTTTCTGCCCTGGCAGCAAATGGGAATAACCTGAGAATGGCACCAAAATGGATTTTAAAACATATCAAAATGGCCAGGTCTCATGACAAACGAATTAACTCAGAATATTTGTCAGTGGGGCTGGGGCATATATTTTTGTTGTTGTTTTGTTTGTCTTTTAAAGCTCCAGAGATGATTTGGATGCTAACGTTCAGTGAGCATTGAGAATCACCCCTAGGAGAGTGGTTCTCAAAGCCTGGTGCCCAGAGCAGCATCAAGATCACCTGGGAACCTGTTAGAAAATGCCGATTCACAGGCTTCAACCCAAACCTACACAATCAGAAACATCAAGGGTGAGACCCAAGACTCTGTTAGCAATACCTCCCAGTGATTCTGACATGCACATCAAATTTGAAAACCACTGCATTAGGACATGTAGCAATATGATTGTGTCCAGATGCTAGGCATATAAAAATGAAATGGTTAAAAAAATCTATTTTGGTGTGATAAGCATCATTAAGAAAGATTAACAATATACTATGCAAGACCATCGGAAGAAACTATGAAGCCTTATTGTGGGAAGGCTTTTCACACAGCCTTTTCAGCAGCTTCTAAAATCATAACGTGGTCCTAAGATTTGACCTTGACCATGCACACGGCCGTGTTAGATGAGCTGTCAGACCACAGACTGGCAATTTTAAACCCAAATATCCTGTTTCCTTTCCATCTTCTGATGAGAAATCAACTACTGAAGTTACACAGAGTGCACCCAAGATTAAGAGGACTAGTGGCAAGTTGTGTTTTCTTCTGTTCTGAAGCCACTGATTCCATCCGCTCGACCCCTATTCCCAGGATCTTTCACAGGAGTTGACCAGTCAAGTTTTGCGAAATTTAAAGGCTCTGCCTCAGCACTGAGCAAGTGATCAGGGTCCCACGGAAGCCAGATTCCAACAGTACACACACACCACACCACACCACACCACACACTCAACTCTCATCTGTGTGCCGCAGGGACTCCTCTGCACAGCCCACCTCCTCCCGTGCAAACCCAAGGAAGGAAAGGAGCAAGCGAGAAACAAGAAGCGAAGGGGCTGATCTGCTGGTGCTTTCTATGGAAGAAACTTCCAGACCGCGCCACTTCCCTGCGTCTCCCCCCGCGGCTGGGTGGGAGTGTGTCGCCGCCGCCAGGGGCGTCCTCAGCGAGGGCACAAGGGCCCAGCCCCGAGCCGTGAGGGCAGGGAACGCAGGGACCGGCCCTCGCCCTGGAAGATACCGTCAGCATTCAGAATTGGACCTGGGGTGTGGAACGCCCAGCCTCCTGGGGGAGCAGCAGCCCCGGGCTGGCGGCCCCCGCTGGCGAAAGTCAGCCCGCTTCGGCTCCACTCGGCTGACGCCGGGTTGCTCTGCGCAGAGCTCAGGGAAGCAGGGCGGAGGCGCAGGACTGTGGGCACCTCTCAGCGTCCTGGCCCTCCTCCCTGTCTTGCCCCACCCCCAACCCCCTCCGTCCAAATTCTCCGCTTCGCTCGTTCCTCCTTTTCTGGACCTTTCTGCAGCTCTCCTCACGGACACTGAGTTTTAATAGTGGGAGGGAGCCGCTGCCCTGCTGGATTCCTGACCTTGCACATTCCAGAAAGCACCTTCCAAGTAGGGTTGAAAAAGAAAAAGCAAAGGCTCATGTTGCTGTAAAAATCAACGGAAGTTATGTTAGCAGTCTACCGCCTCCACCACACATATCGCTGCACTCACGCCTGAAAACAGTCCAAGAGCATCACCAGCGCTGGGCAAAATTATCAAGTAGATTAAATAAATATCTTTTCTCTGAGAACACACACACACCCTCTTGTACCCCCAACAGGCACAGGCACAAGGACCTCTATGTTCTGACCCACTTGTGCCACTCGGTTGCTCCCACTAGTGGCAACCTGTGTGCGGTAGCTTTTTCCATCAAACGGTGCCTGTTCTATCTCAATTTGCCCAGGTTCTGCTGGGCTACTGGAATATGATTCTATCTGTTTGGACTAAGCGAATCCCTGAGATCTTATGTGTGTTGAAGGGGATAAGGATAAACTTTGGGGTAATAAAAGGGAAAACATATATCTGTAACTTGAAAGCATGTCTTCATTCATTGGTTTGCTGGGGAAAGGATACTTGGCCTATCTTTTGGAGGAGGGAGGGGGTCCAGCAGGGCCAGAACAGTCTCATTTAGTCGTGACTGCATGTAGTAATTACCTAGGAAGTGTGATGGAGGAGTGTGTGTGTGTGCGCACGCACACGCATATGTATACAAAGTACCAGGACTGGGGCTTGGATATACATCAGTCATTTAAAATGCAAAAACCATTTTTATACTCTGGGACAGGCCTGGACATAATTAGGGTTTTGTTTTTTTGTTTTGATATTTTGTAATTTCTTAGCTGATTCTAAGATGCTGTCATGAATCAGAACCGCTATATTAAAGCAGTTCTCAAAGTGTAGCTTCAGGACAAGCAATATCAGCATCACATTGGAGCTTGTTAAAAATGCCAGTTCTCAGGTCCCACCCCAGACCCACTGAATCAGAAACTCTGGGGTGAGGCACGGCTGCTTGTGTTTCAGCAAGCCCTCCAGATTATTTGGATGCATGCCGAAGGCTGTGAACCATTAGGGACTGATATGTCTATACTGCCCTGAAAGCTAAGAATGATTTGAATATTTTAAAAGAGCTATAAACACAGAAACAAAGAAGACTATGCAACAGATCTAGATGGCCCACAAAGCCAAAAATATTTAATATAGTCCCCCTTACAGAAAAACACCCCATTCTAGACTAGGGAGTCACGTGGTGAGGAACGCTGTAAGCCCACTGGACACTGGCAGTATGAGGGCACTGAGAAATTTTGTGAAAGAGTGAGGTATTGGGGATTATAGGAAAGAGATAGGATAGGAAGCTATCAAGTGTAGAGGGGAATACATCTTACTCTTATCCATGTGAAAGACCAGGCTTTGCTTAAGAGATGTGCCAAAAGGTCAAAGTAGGATTTCCTTCTTTTTTGTACATGTGTGTTATTGGCATCAAGCAAAGAGATATGTAGGATAGGCCTTTTACATGGCATATGTGAGCCACAGCAGCCTTCCAAGTGGAATATTAAGTGAGTTCATTCCAGATTCAGCCCCCACCGAGCTTCCCCCGGTCTACACAAGGGTGTCTATGTGTAGGTTTGCTTTCCCTAAGCTCTTTGAGGACAGAAAATAGAGGCAGTATTTATCTTTGTGTTTGTCACCTGAGCGCTGTGATAGGCACACAAAAGGTACTTAAATGTGTACCTACTTAATAAATGCTTGTTTATCTAATTCCTACTTGTGGTGTTCCAAGTTACAGGGACAACTGTCTACATATGTGCTAGGTTAAGTGTTTGGAGAGAGACTGTACCAACTGTTTTAAAGGGAGGAGTCTAAATAAAATGAAGGCTCCAGGGCATCCAAAATAGCTATGTGTGTGTGTGTATATATATATGTATATATATATACACACACACACATACACACACATACACATATATAAAATTCCATATATATATTACATATAATACATATCATATACATACATATAATACATATAATATCATATATTTTATTATATATAATAATATATTATATATGTTATATATTATATATATTATTTTTAAAGGAAATAATATGTCTTTTATATAATGGTACATCCCTGCATAAATTGGGTGTATCTTTAACTACTCAAAATAAATATTTCATTGGAGAGGTTTATTGTTGGTTACTGTTGTCAGTGTTTTTTGTTTTTTGTTTTTTTACCTAATAAAGGTCACGTCCCTGTTCACCATTCTTCATTACGTTAGCAAAATAAATGTGTATGCTTAGATTTTGGTTTTAAAGATAAGAATTACAGCACCCATTTCTATTGAATGATGCTATTTCTAGGTCCTGGCTGACAGCCATTACTAATACTACTTGGCTGTGATGAAGCTAAAATGAATTCTATTAAAAGAAAAAATCCTAAATAACAGATATGTTCACGAGTTGCTCCCATTTAGCATTCAATCTGTTCTGAAATATGGGATTTTTTTTTAATCCAGAATTAATGTAAAATGATTGCATTTCATCATGGTATTATGTATTTTTTAATTAATTTATTTACTTTTAATGGTACTATAGTTGACATAAAATCTAGTATATTAGATTCAGATGTATAACATGGTGAATCATAGTAAAATCACTATGTTATTTGACATTTATATACATTACAAAATGCTCACCATGGTAAGTGGAGTTACCATCTGTCACCATACAACATTATTACAGTATTGTTGACTATATTCCTTGTGCTGTACTCCCTGTGATTTATTTATAACTGGAAGTTTGTACCTCCTAATAAGCTAATTTTTGGCCAAAATGTGATATTGAAATTTAGGGGAAAAGCAGTCACTTTGAGAGTGGGTAGCCTTTTTTTAAAAAAAAGAGAGCAAAAAATGCCGTTGATTCACAAGCAAATGTTTGTTTCCTCAAGCTTAATCCTATTGGAATTAATGGTCATGTTTCAAGGTCACTTCCTGCCATCTAGACATCTTACTTGCCATTAAATTAAGAACAGGTGTAGCAACACCAGCATAATCTACCACAGTTAAACCTTGGTATTTTAAAATCTAGAAATTCAGCATTGTCAAGTGCAGAGTACCTGGATAAATCCAACTGGAGGCAGCTATCATAAAAAAGTCTCAGTTACGCATGTAGTTGTAAAAACACAACATTAATATGTATCTTCAACAGAAGTAATTTGTAAAAATCTACTGAATGACAATATCCCTCCATGAAAATAAAACGATTATGAAAGTGTAGGTTGAAGGTGCCTAGGAGGTTGAGGTGCACATAGATGCTGAAAATAACATATTTTGAACATTGCTAAACAGCAAAGGCACCAATAAAGACAGAGAAAACCGTAATTTTATTAGAGGTATGCAAATACCATGTAAAATTCTTGCCTCAAACTTTGATTAAATACTTCTGCCTATGAAGAACCATGTTGTCTTGCTGCATGTTTGGCAGCACACTTTCCCAAGCAAGGGGTAAATTTTAAAAATAGATGGCAGGAGGAAAGCCATTCACAAGAGAAAAAACAAAAACAAAAAAACCACAAAACAGAATATGCCCCTGGGCCAATTCTCTGTATCTCAAGATCCATATACATGAATATAGACATTCACATACAAACATAGAAATAGACAAATTATATGCATATTTTGTGAGTGGAGTCACTCAGCTTTTATCCATAGTATCTTTGTATAGCAAACAACCTTGAAAGATAGAGATGGTATCTCCCCCTTAGGGGAGAGGGTTGGTTTTTGGCTTTTTTCCTTACTACTTGTTGTTGTTATTTACTGCCCAGTATAATAGAGATAAAATCTTACTCTGGGACAAAGGTCAGGTAGCTTTGCTTACAGTCCACCATAAAAGATTTGGATTTTTACGCTTAGGATTCCTGAGCTGTGTTGCAAACCCACTTGGTAGACAGCATCCATCTGGACCGCTTGCATCACCAAGCTGACTTGAGTGGCAAGAGGGGCTAACAAGGAATGTGAAACAGGCTTCTTGATACGCCATAAGTAATAAAGCCCTTAGTCTTTGACCCAGGAGTCTTGTGTCTTCTACCAACATCCGCGAAACTGTAGCAGGCTAACTTGTTAGCTTACAAGTAGAAAAAATCTCAAACCCTTCCCATTTCTTGACATTAGGGATGGAACTAGGTTAAGTTAAGAGAGACGCCTTGGGAATGAAATTTAAGGAGGCATTCACTCAGGATCCATGCATGGGCCTTATATCTGCAGGCACCTTTCTTAATTCACTCTAGTCCTGGTCTTGCTTGACATCTTGTGTAGTAAGTATTTAAATAGGCATTTTACTCATCTTATAGATAAATTTTATAGATGTTTTTAGCCCCAATTTTGTCTCCATCCAAATCACATTTTCCAATATATATTCACCCATGAAGTGTTTGCAGGTTTGGAGGGGCTGAAGTATCAATGGTATGGAGAACTGTTAAAGATAAATAGAATTGTATGACAGAAAAAATAAAACAAGCTTTTGAACTGTTTAGAAGAGAGCAGACATTGTCATCTGTGATACCATTTTGACTTTGGAGTTCAGGATGCACAGCGCCCCTTGTCCCACAAACAAATCACAGTCTACTGGGCTCTGCAATACAAATGTATTATCTGGCCTTCACATAGAAGACACCAGAACTCCCTTTGGCGTTTTCTCAGCCAAAGAGATATCCACACTATAGAAGATTGGCTGCTATGAAAGAATAACTCAGTCTGAACTAAAATGCTTTGCAGACCATGAAGGAAAGTGGCAGAGCTGTAAACACTAATGGACCTTGTAAACAGTGGTTTCGAACATTCTATCTAACCACTGTGGCAGATGAGTCACACTTTTTTTTTTGTCTTTAGTGTCAGATGCAACCACTAGGAAAAAACATCACTGGCAGCTTCATTGTGCGCAAATGATAAATTTTATGGAATATGAGAGGAAAGGGGACGTAAGGGAGACTTAAAATGATTATCATCCAGACTAGTTAAAGTTTAAAAATCTCTCCTAAATGAGGTGCTTAACTCTCTATTAGGGGTTAATCTGGGAATGTTTAAGTGAAAAACCTGATACTCATTAATAGATACTAACATTAGAATTGGATGTTGTTCCATTTGATAATGTAGAAGAATAGGAGTAAGGAGGGAAGACAAGGTCAAATTTAAACATTGAAATGAATGGTTTATCTTAGAAAATTAAAAGATGTAAAATACTAAGTCATGTCTAGGGGTCCTGGAATCCCAGCCTTGGAATGATGAAAATTATCCTATATTTAATTTTGATTAGATGATATAGCAAGCATTAAGAAGTCAAGACCCATATACATGAATGTAGATATTCACATACAAACATATAAATACAAATTATAAACATATACGTGTGTGTCTATGTGTGTGCACGTGTATGTCTGTGTATACACAGACATACAGGTGGCACACTCAGACGACAGTGCGTCCTGGTAAGGCAATATTCTATAAAGAAGGCTACTTACTCTTTTTGCCTATCAGGGGACTCAGTACCTTTACTGAGATCATTAGGTAAAATCCTTTCACTCCAACTATATCTGTATCAATCCAGAGGTATTTTAAAAATTACCTAAAAGTCTTCTTTAACTTAGAACTTGATGAAATGATAAAAGACTTAATGAAGAATGATTGAGCTGATGTGGTAAAAGACTTGTTTTCAGTTTTACAGATCAGTTAACTTATGCATTGACACTGAGTTACCTTAGGCAAGTTATTTAATATCTCTTAGCTTCAGTTTTCTCCCAAGGAACATAATAGGAAAGAATACTTTACCATTACTGTGAATTAGATATGGACGAATAAAGTGCTTGGCATGTACTAGCTTTTAAAAATGTTAGCTATTATTGTTTTTTATCATGCATATCATGGAAAATACACTTTTTCCTCACTGAGAATTGGTGGACCATTAGCTATGTATGATGCTAAGCATACAAGATCTACAGCTCTTCTCTTCTCTTCTGATCTCTAGGCTCTGCTTACCGTACTCAGAGTCTCTCACAATGTTCTTACTCTGCCCTTCACGGAGGTGTATGCCTCCCAGCACCAGGGAAGAGAATTCTCAGGTGTTATCTGCAGTATCTCAAAAGTTCACATTTCAATATCCAAGTCTTTGTCTACCCTGGTAAATGATCTTCAAACTCTTCTCCAAAGTGCCCCCTCTGAATGCCTGCCAAGGATTACTCATGTCTCTGAAAATGGCTTCTCTCTCGATATGTGCATCCTGCAGCTGCCTGTTCCTCTCTGAGGGCTGCGTGCCTGACACCTCTCTGTGCTGCCAGATCTGTGTCCTGTGCTCAGCTCCAGGGATGGGGGGATGGGGGAACCTGATTCCATGACATTTCCAGTGGGAAGAATCACCCCTGAGTGTGGTCATTGCTGAAAAGAATCCCTCATTCTGTTGCATGTAAACCATGATGACTCCTGTTTGGCTCAATTGAACATCGACCTGCCCGGCAACAGCGGCAGAGAGAGCTCGCTTTTTACAAATTTCATTCCTGATATTTTGTGTACTGTAAAATACTCGAGACGGGGAAAAAAACAGACTGATTTTATAGAAACACACTCTAGGGGAGTTACGATTACAGGCACAGAAGCATCTCCCAAGCCCTCACCAGCAAACGCATAGTTCTTTCTATATGCCACGTATTATTCTAAGTATTGTACATATAAGCACCCACTTAATCCTCAGCAACAAGACTACGAGATAGAAACTAGTATTATAGAATTTCAGGCACAGAAGGGTTAATAGGTACCCATGGACACAGCTAGTAAGTAGCTGAGCAAGGATTCTGATCAGAGGTGGCACCCCAGTCCCTTTCAAATGGTACCTTTTAAGTGCGATTATACACAACCGTTACAAATAACACTCACTATTGGCCATTCACTAATTTTGAAATTTTAATCATTGACATTTATGCAGTTTTATCCACAAGAAGAGAAAAACTATTTAAAATTCGCAAAAGAAACATTTTGGATACTTAACATTAGAAATAAACCAACCGGAAATCACTTGTCTTTTAGCAGCTTCCTGCAAACAGAAGTAAATACAAGAAGCAAAACACTACAAAACCAGACCTGCAGTACATTTTATGCATTCCCTTTGCAGAAGAAGAAATGCAGAATAAATAACTATTTCATGAAACATTCTTAGGAGAATTATGAGCACCTTTAGAAGTGGCTGCAACATACGTCAACTCTGAATGTTTTGATTAATACTGCCATCTAATGTCCAATTGAGAAATCCAAATTTAGTTTAGACTGAATATATCCTAGTGCTGTCCTCCAAAATTACTAACAGAAATGGCAGCACAAATTGTATTATCAGCTAGGACCCATTAATTTTATCAATCATTTTGAGATAAATTCTAGAAAGCAAGGAGGGCTCAGTCTCTTTAAAATTACAGTCCATACACAACTAATGAATCATCGAGCCTTACATTGAAAACCGGGGATGTACTGTATGGTGACTAACATAATATAATAAAAAATCATTATTAAAAAAAAATAATAAAATAAAATAAAATAAAATAAAATAAAATAAAATAAAATAAAATAAAATAAAATTACAGTCCAGCTTAAGGCACCTTTGGTGTTCAGACTCATTATAGAACTGATTTCATTATAGCTTCCCACAGTGGATAAGACAAAACACCACAAAGTAGCAACAGTAAAACCACGTTGATATAATCAATATCCGTTCTGATTTCAATTTAAATCTTTTTAGTTTTTCAGGTTTTTCCCTTCTTTTTCTTGAAAAGTATATCAATAAAACATTTCTTCCCTTGGATAAAACATTTCTTTAGAAATATACCAAAAGAAAATGCAGAAGTTAAGAAAAACCATAAGTATGGGTAAAACCAGGTGCTGAATGCATAAAGAAAGGCACAGCCTGTTTGCACATTCACAGATATATATTAATGTAAATGTATTTTTTTTCTATTTTTAACTCCCCTGGATGATTTCCCAATACTTCATTGAAAATTATTTCTGGATATAAGTACTGAGTGATCCAGGATGAACAAATTTTAGCTAGGATGTTAAAGATAAAAAGGAAAAATTATTCATTGTGATTTGTATATTTGTAGTTTAAAGAAACATGACATCCTTAAAAGCACCTCTACTTTTTACCTGTTGATTTCATCTTTACTTAAGTTTCGAATATTCTATTTATTATTGCATTTTTATCATCAAAATCTTGGTTAATGATATTATCTTAAGACTGCTTGGTTGATCAGTTTCTTTTTTAAGCTTTTATTTATTTCACAGAAAGAGACCACAATCAGGGGAGCAGCAGAGGGAAAGGGAGAAGCAGGCTCCCCACTGAGCAGGGAGCCTGAAGTGGGACTCGATCCCTGGACCCCGGGATCATGACCTGAGCAGAAGGCAGACACTTAACCAACTGAGCCACCCAGGCACCCTGCTTGATCAGTTTCATACGGACCATCTCGCACTGAGTGGCCTGAAACATGGCTCCACCCAGAGCCCATGGGGCATATGGAAGGACAGCTTGAGCAGAACACTTGGGCAGAATTTTAGGGCTAGAAGAAAGGCTGCGTAGGTGGGCTGTGAGCTTGCCATAGCTTATCCATCTAGCATTCTCCCTTCCCCCTTTGCCTTCAGCTCTACTCTTGTTGCTGCCCTGCTAAGGCTGACAAGAGAAGTATGGTCACTGTTTGCAAAGGGCAGAAAATATTCCAGGGCTAGAACATTCTCTGGATATAGACTAATTCCATTTTACAACATTTACACAAGTATTTAAGGAAAAGAGGAAAATATGGTATCTATACAATTCCAAACCAGTTTTCTTTTTTTTAACAAGGAGGTGATTTACTGTTAAAAGTGATTCTGAAAAGTAATAAAATATTGTCAAATCTGTAACTAAGTAGCTATTTTCAGAATAGCAAGTGGTTTGAGTACAGTCAACCTCTACTGTTCAAATCGGTTTGTGGTTGGCTCAGCCAAAATCACTTGCTGGGGTACTTGGAATTGAGCACAAAGGAAAGGAAATAGCCTGACCTGACATTAATTAATATAATGTTGCTAGGAGCAATTTAGCTTGCTAGATGCAAGACCAAAATTCTTTGAGATTTAACCTTTGGTATGAAGTACTTCTAAGCAATTTTTAGCAACTCCATGTGGAATTCTTAAAATGCAGAACTATCATTATTAGAATAATGCCTGTGAACCAAGAATAAGAGAAAGGCAGACATTCATCCTGACAGAGATAAATAATAGACAAAGTAAATTATTAGCTGGATACTTGCTATACATGAACTAAAGTATTTCACTTATATTTATACACAAAGCATAATGCAAAAGGAAAAACAACTGCACTGGAATCCACTCAAATGAGCACAATAGTAGTTACTAGGGAGAAATTATTTTGATTGTATCATTAAATTTAAAGCATTCACTTTAGGCACTGAACATAGCCCTCCAGTGGGCCTTTTATCATAGGCTTAATGTGAAGAGTGCAAAAAACCTAAAAACCAAAACCAAACAAACAAAAAAAAAATTGCAAGCTAATGTTATTAGCATCTCAGGCTCTCCTCACTTTGTGGTTAGAATATTGAAAATAGACACTCAGAAAAAAATATCAGCATTGCATTCCTCAAAACAACTTCAATAATAATGTGGAAATATTAATATTAATAATGTGGAAAGACTAAAGAGAGGGGAAAATCACTTGTACTGATTTTCTGCCTGTTCAGGTTAGTGAATTTCATTGGCATTAGGGACTGTGAAGGCCCATACTCTCTCTAGAGTTCATGAAAGACAAAAACCAAAGTATAGGTCACTTGAAAAGTATAGGTCATTTATCACAAACTGAAATAACATTAAAGTTCTACGAGACTACTGAGTATCCATGTTTTGGGAAAATTACCTCTTGTTGCCCTGATTTTGCACCCCTAAAAAAACAGAAATGTCCATCCAATGATTAAAGGATTTGAGTAACAATCCCTAATCTTAATTCTTGTTGTTGTTACATATCCCTTTGATAATCTGGTTTACACCCTGAAAAATCTAGATACTCATCCCTTCAGTTCTATATTTCGGTGATGCACAGAGGCTTCAGTTTAATAATGTGATAATATATAACATAATCACTAAGAGCAATTCTGGAACAAAGTTTGGATGGTTTGAGGCCACTGTGCATGGCCCCATGTAGATTATGAGGTGAATGGTATCCTGATCCTGAGGGTGTTCAAATCCTGACGCCATGTTTCATAAGCTCCACGACCTTGGTTAAGTTGTATACGCAAATAATGAATCATGGAACATTGCATCAAAAACTGGGGATGTACTGTATGGTGACTAATATAACAAAATAAAAATTACGTTAAAAAAAAAGTCATTAGCCTAGTTTGCTCATCTTAAACCCTGTATCACTATTTTGGGTATTAGCGAGATTAACGCCTATAAAATGTTTTAAACAAAAGGAGCCTGGTAAATAGTAAGCACATAGTAAATTTAAGCTGTTACCTTTATGTTCAAGTTGGAACTAGTAAAATCTTATAGAATGAAATTTCAAGCTATTTCTCTAATCTTTCATTGCCAACCTCTTGGATATTTTTTTTCTACCTGGTTGTACTGTGCACATATTATTTCCTGTTCCCTCTGCCTGGAATGTTATATTTTCCCACAGCCCTTTTCATCCTCATAAACTCCTACTCAGTATTTAATACCCAACTCAAATATCTCTTCAACTGAAATGGTTTCTCCAATTCCCTTAGCTGTTCCTTTTCTGCATTTCTAGCATAAATTAATCTTTATTATGTAATTCATCACATCATACTGAAATTTTAAGTCTACCTTTTTACTTTTTTAGAGTGTGATTTATTTATATTTCTGTTCCCAAGAAAAGACTGGCAAAAATCAAATGTTTGACAACAGATGGATATGGATAAATGGAAAGAAGGAAGGAAAGAAGAAAGGGAAAGAGAGTGAAAGAGAGAAGAAGAAAAGAAGGCAGGCTGGTTGCATAGGCTGCTTCAAATCACAATAGATAAAAGTGAACCCAGTATCTTCCCCCTACCTCCCAGTCTCCTTTGTAGTTCTCTGTATTTTTTCAATGCTATCACTATCTCCTACTCCCAGGCTCAAAATGTTAGTCTTGTTTTACTCCTTCTTCTTCAACCTCTTAATAAAGTTAACCAACTAGGAACCCATCCCATCTTTTTCCACAGAATGTCTAAATCTATCTACCTCTTACTATTCCTTTTGCACTAGTAGTTTAGAATTTGCACCTAAACTATTTTCAAACCTTCCTAATTAGTCTCCCGTATATGGTCTCTTCTGTTCTCTCCTACTGAAAAATTAATTTGCCTAGAGAAAAAGTAATCATGTCCTTTTCTTGTTAGAAAACTTCCAAGGGCTCCCCACTGCCTCACATCCAACATGCTCCAAAGTGGGCCCTAGTTAACATTTCAGCATTCTCAAATTTTTTTTTGTATTTATGCTATACTCTTGTCACATTTCTTTTACTCCATACTCTTGTCCTCTTATTGCACACCACATCTTTGTTCATGGTCATTCTCTTCTCCAGTGCCTCTCCTTTTATTAGCTCATCTAAGTCTTTTAATTAATAGTGCTTGATTTATCTGAGACCTCAGACCAATGATTCTTATCCTGTCAAGTACTAGAAATTATTTTAACATTTAAACAAGTAAATGTTGAGGATCTCCAGGTCTGTCAGAAATGGTAAAGGATCTAAGATTTTCAACTACTTACAAGCTAGTAAGTTAGCCTGTGATTGCTGCTGGATGGTGTTGGAAGGCAAGAGACTCCTAGACCAGAGACAAAAGGTGTTTTAATACTGGTAGCACAAGAAACAGCATAAGCATCAGCACATTTGTGTTCTTAGCCCTTGTCCCCAGTCTCACCAGGGCAACATTACAGACCCAGACAGATGTTACCGATGCACTGGGTTTGCTTCACAAGTGAGAATCCCAGGGACAAGACCCAGCAATATTTTTGAGTGAGCAACAAACTGCAGCAAGTAGCAAACAGCTAGTCCTCCTTCCTCCAGGGAACATGGAATTACAAGGAAGTCAGGGTGTGATTCTCCTGACCTACTAGTTGCCTGTATAATTAGCTACAGAAGTGGCTCAAGACTAGGAGATAGATAAGTCTTGCAATTTGACACACTCAGCAATATGCAGAAATATTCAGGACCCATGATGGACTGTCCTTCTTAATGATATTGAATGACAAACCTCATGACAAACAAGTATATATTCATGAACTTTTATTTTTTATTTTGTTAGTCATAAGAGTTATCACGCTACATTTAAAAAAGAATTATACATTTAATTTATAAAATACGTTATTCATTCTACAGATATTGCAACTTGCATTTCTTGGTTGTTGAGGGTCTGTAATATAAGTAAGTTGGAACCATTAATTTTTATTGTAAAGCTCTTGGAGCTCAGGCTGCATTTCGATGTCTTTTTGCTTCCCATGGCCTACCACAATGTTTTCTTTATCTTAGCTATCTAATAAATATTTTTTAAAGAAGAAAATGAAGTAGAATTTGCCAGGAAATTGGAGTCAAAAACTGCAGAGATAAGTTGTCCTAAACATATCAATAAAGACTATTGACTTTGAAAATAACATGAGACAAAGACTATCTGTATACAGATCCAGGATGTTGGGAAGTAAGCTCATTTATGAGTATCTGAGCTAGTGAGAAAAATTGAAAAAGGAAAAGAAGGGTTAGAGCTTTATGCCCACTGCCTTCATAGGAATTAGTTCAATGGTAAAATTTTCTGTTCCCTGGTTACTGAATTATAGGGAAGTGTCAATTTTATGATGCCCAACTGCATTTACCTCTAATTGAGGTCAGTTGTTAAGCTCTTGGAGGAGAGTAGGAACGTTCCTTATTTACCTTTGTATCCCTGACATACTCAAGCCTAGGGCATTCATGTACTTTATCTCACTGGTTTGTCCCAGGAGCTCCTCGAGGCAGGTTCCATTATTGCCATTATTCAGTGATGGAACTGATGCACAGGGAATTTATGTGACCTAACCAGTCACAGAACTGGTAAGTGAGGTTGTTGAAACAGAACTTTTACTCAGTACTTAAGGGTACAGGTAGTGGATTTCAGCTGCCCAGATTCAAATCCTGCCTATCACTGTTTGTGTGACTCTTCTGTGTTACAATTTCATCATCTATAAAATGGAAATAATAATAGTACTTATGGGTTTTTTGAGTTCCTTAAAAAACTTTGAACTGTGAATACTGACTGGGCATAGTAAATGCTCAACTAACCTATGAATTATTACGATTCTATTCTATTCTAGGCTCCAGATCCTATTGTAGCCATTTTGATCACAAAATGTTTTAAAGATAATGTTCAGGAATTATCAAGGATATCACATACTTTCATTTTCATGTGTTTGTCCTAATGACATATCCTAACAAGATTGATAGTAAATAGTTGATCTGACAGTGAAGTCCTTCAGTGTTTCATTTTTCCATTTTTATATTTTTAGTTTGTCTGCTAAAGAGTCTTTGGTCAGAGTGTGCTTTTTTTGTCATAGCACTATATATAACATATAAGAAGTAAAGCTTTCAATTTGGTATTTTTATATTACGTGATTTAAAGTAGAAAAGTCAAAATTTGAGCAGAGGGTTAAGATTTGACTGCATTTTTCTTTGGTATGTAATAGAATTCATACCAAGCATGTTAAAAGTCCTGAGGAGTAACATTTAATAGCAAATGAAAGTTCCTTCCAGTAGTAACTATCTAGTAAAAGCACCATGTCAGAGTTCAAATGGTAGTAGAATATTAACCAGAAGATCTAGACTTTGGTTTAAGTTTTTCTCCTAACAAATTGGATGTTATTTGACATATACTACCTGTCTGGGTCTTAGTCTCCTCATCTGCAAAAATAGGGATATGGCTAACCTCTGTAGTGGATGTTACTGGGGCCTCACTGTTGTAGATAGCAAAAAAAATGGCCACACATTTTTGTTTTAGTTCCTTCCATCAAGAGGTAGAGTCTGTTTCCTAAATTCCTTGAAAGTGGACTGCCCTTGTGAATTTGTCAGAATTTGTCAGATTTTGTGAATTTGTCAGAATTTGTCAGAATTTCTTTGTGTGCATCCCAAGCCTAGGTCTCAAGAGGCCATCAGTTCCCACTCTTGAACTGAGACCTTTTCCTCCACCACGCAAGCCAGCCTAAGCTATCTTGATAAATCAGGGTCAGCAAACTTTTTCTGTAAAGAGTCAAATGGTAAATATTTTAGACTTGGGGGATCATGTAGTGTCTGTCAAAACCACTCAACTCTGCCATTTTAGTAATAAAGGAGACACAGACAAATACATAAACTAATGAGCATAGCCGTACTCCAGCAAAGCTTTATTTACAAAAACGAGCAGCAGACTAGATTTGCAGTTGGCAAGTCCCTGCGGTAGATAATAAGAAACTATATGAAGAGAGGCCACAGTCACCCCAACTGTCCTAGGCATCCAAGCTGAGGTCCCAGATGTGAGTGAGAACAGCTGGGACCTCATAAGACCTAACGGATCATCCACTGAGCCCCCATCAAATGGTCAATCTAAAGAAATGTGAAATGCCACAGATGTCTGCAGTGTCAGGCCAGTAAGTGGTTTGTTACACCACAAAAATTTAATGATGCATACATTTTAATCTTTACCAGTCTTGAGTGGCCATTCTCCAGCTGCTTTGAAGTTGCTGAAGGCTCAGAGCTGCCCGCTACTCCTGAGAATTGCCTTCCCAGGGAGATTCCACCAGCCCCATGGGGCAGTCCACAATAAATAACTGACTGGAAAGTACAGCCAACCTCCTGCCTCAAGGTGGGGCCAACTCTGTGCTCCAATTCTGGTTCCACAAGCTCCTTCTGAGAACAGGCTGAAGCTAGTTTCCATCTGAAATCTTGCTAAGCTTGCTGAAGCCTTCCCTATCTTGCTTTCCTTACTCCCCTTCTCCTGCAAGAAACCCCGCAATAAACCTCTTATACAAAAATCATCTCATGTTCTGCTTTTAGGAAGCCTGACTAAGATAAGTTCCAAGAATCGGGGCGCCTGGGTGGCACAGCGGTTAAGCGTCTGCCTTCGGCTCAGGGCGTGATCCCGGCGTTATGGGATCGAGCCCCATATCAGGCTCCTCCGCTATGAGCCTGCATCTTCCTCTCCCACTCCCCCTGCTTGTGTTCCCTCTCTCGCTGGCTGTCTCTATCTCTGTCAAATAAATAAAATCTTTAAAAAAAAAAAAAAGATAAGTTCCAAGAATCACTTTGTTATCAATCATAATCAAAAGGCAGCCTGGGATAAAAGACTGAAATGCAAATCGTTAAGGCAATGGAATAAGCCAAGAAGACAAACTTGAGCCCACTTCAAGAAATAGCAAAAAGACCCCTTCCTCTACCTTGCAAGCCAGCCTGAGCCACCCTGATAGATCAGGGTCAGCAAATATTTTCTGTAAAGAGCCAGATGGGAAATATTTTAGGCTTTGGAGATCATACAGTCTTTGTCCCAACTATTCAGGGCTGCCAGATTACTAATAAAGCAGACATAGACAATGCATAAACAAGCGAGCCGATCACAGGGAGTGATCTACTAGCCTGCAGACGCCTTTTCTGAATCTAGAAGTGCAAGTAAGGGAAGGGAAACCGAAAGTAGAATTTCTTGAAATAAAATTAATTCTGGTAATTTTACTCCACTTAATATCATTTTCTTAAAATTAGTGAAGTCAACTAAATTTTTAACATAGATATATTGTTCCCCAAAAACCTGTCATATTGAACATTGTCCCCTGCTTCTAGATAATGGTAGTCCCAAATGCTGTCTTGTCTATTCACTTCCCTTTCACTCACACAGAAGAAAAACAAACTGATTCACCACATCATGGAAAAATGGAAACTCTTAACAAATTTATGCATATAAATTACATTGAGATTACCAGGTGAAGGGTACTTTATAAATACAACATACCTACTATTATTATTATGCAGACAACATTCTGAGTATTTTGAGTAAAAAAAAAAAAAAACGAGAGAGAAAAGGAAAGAAATACTGCCTGCAGCAGGTTCCCTGCAAACTGGGAATTGGGTAGCCAGCAAAAGGAGATCTGAAGGAAATCTAAAGAAAAAGTAATGACGGCAGCAGGGTTTCCCTTTCAAGAGAAGAGAAATAAGGAATTGTCAAAGAGGAAACATTAATAACTAGCAGAGTGGAGTATGTGGAAAGAATCTGTAAGAGATGTGAGATAGATACAGAAAGACAGAAAAGCCTAAATCTAGAGGCTAGAAAAGGAATACATGAGAAAAAGAAACTGCATTTACTGGAACAGATGAAGATGATTCTCCTATGTTGTTATGTCTCCTGGAGATTGAAATACTCAGAAAAAGAGTGTAGTGAAGAATAAAATCAGGGACACCCTGACAAGCATATAGTGGAATTTATACTTTTCTTGGACACAGCACAATTTAAAAATAAAAATTTAAAGTAATATTTTCATTTTGAAATGCTATATTGCAACTGCTTGATTTTTTTTTCTTAGTCATAAATACTATCCAAACAAAAACAGTTCTGTCACGCTTGCTTTCTTAAAGGAAAGAAGAAAGAACAGAGACTATCTCAAAATACAGACTTCTTTTTGAAACCCTGAGTTCATCATCCAAATTTTCTACATTTCAGTTTCCTCATCTGTAAATGAGAAGATCAGGAAATGTTTTGAAATTCAAGAATTCTTACGAAAAAAACTGAGTTTCTATTACATGAATACTAACTGGAGGAAACATTCTAAATGGCATTTTAAAGTCAAATTGCTGTTTGTAACCTTAGAATACGACTTAGAAAAGCAATACTTTCTGCATTGCCTGAAATCATAAACTAAAAGTACTCAAGCTAATTTTGTACAGCTGGAAAGAGCTCTAAGGATGTATGTTAATTTAATGACTGTTTAGTAGGAAATTATAGCTTAAATAATTTATATGAATTTGGATATTCATTAAGGTTTTACAGCATTTCAAAATGAGTTATTTTAAGATCAGGAACTAAAAATAGTGGCATTTTCCTTCACAGAAACCAAAGATAAGTATATGGCAAAGCATAATTAATCTAAAGATTACTTCATTTTAGTGTTTATGCAAACCAAGAGTTACAAAAAATAATAAAGCACTTTGAGTTAAGTGTGTGTGAATATTTACAGAGGATGAAAAAAATATTCAAGATTGAAAAAAGAAACAACTAGATTCTCTTTAAAATTAGCAGGAAGGCTTAGGAAAAAGTTGTTATGGATAGGCTTGACTTAGTCATAACCAAGAGGAAGGAGATAAAAAGGAGAATGAGGATAAAGATGGCAAAAAAAGAAGAGATAATTAGGAAGTAAAGTCCCAGAAGAAGTGGAAGCAGTGAGAATCCTGTACTCACATGGAGAAGAATCATGCTGGAAATGCAGAGAAACCATGTTCCTCAGAGACAGGCGGGAAGGGAGGAGAGGAGGGCAAATGTAATTATTTGCCAAGGCATTCACTTTTTCATGAGCTCCAACTCTGGTCTTTTTTATTTTAAACCACTCCTTCTTGGCCACCAGCATGTGGAAGGAAGTACTTCTTGACCTGATGTAGTTCAACTGCTTTTCCCTGTCCTCTGTGTCCATTTTGATACCCACCCTCTAAGTACATGTACTTCACAGATCGGATTGGGTTCTATAATGGATTTCTGACTTGAGTTCCTCAAATTACTATGGATATTCCCATCTGAAATGTCCTCTGTTTTTCACTCTCCTGAAACTATCCACCTGCACTCTCACAGTTGTGACTACTTGGTCATCACAAAATGAATTGTCTTATAAGATATTTGATACATGCTACAATCTAGATTGCTGTGATATAAAACATACATATATTATCCCCTTCACTTTCAGTGTGAACTATTTGCACTTTTATTTAGGCATACATTATGTGTGTGTGTATATCTATCTATCTATCTATCTATCATCTATCTATCTATATATACATATACACATATATATGTACTTATGCTTAATTATGTATTATTATATAATGTAAATATATGTGTATAATTGTATTAATAACAATATTAGATATTTAAAATAGCATGCTATTAATACCAAAACTAAGTATTTTTTAAATGACTTTAGTTCCTGGTTGAGTATCTTGCTCATAACTACTCAAAATCCTTCTATTAAATGCAAGATAACAGGGCACCTGGGTGGCTTGGTTGGGCATCGGAGTCTTGTTTTCGACTCAGGTCCTGATCTCAGGGTTGTGAGGTCAAGCCCTGTGTCAGGCTCTGCGCTAAGTGGGAAGTCAGCTTGCAATTCTCTCCCTCTCCCTATGCCCCTGCCTCTCCCCTCCCTACACTCCTGCTCACGCGCACGCTATCTCTGTCTTTCTCTCTCTCTCTCAAACAAACAAACAAATAAATAAATCTTTACGGGCGCCTGGGTGGCGCAGTCATTAAGCGTCTGCCTGCAGCTCAGGGCCGGATCCTGGTGTTCTGGGATCGAGCCCCACATCAGGCTCCTCCTCTAGGAGCCTGCTTCTTCCTCTCCCACTCCCCCTGCTTGTGTTCCCTCTCTCACTGGCTGTCTCTGTCAAATAAATAAATAAAATCTTTAATAAATAAATAAATCTTTAAAACAAAGCAAGATAACATTTCCAATTTCCTATGATTATTTTGTTGCCAAATATTAACCTTTGTCATTTTAATAAAAGAATGAGAACTACTTTTCTCATTAATAAAATGAATCACTATCATTTGGGAGTCTTTGTTGAAACTTGTATAAATGATTTGGAAGGAAATGAACAGTAAAATGTTATTTTGGTCATATGAAGAATTTGCTTCTTGTTTAATTGTCCTCTGGACCATTTTAGTTATAACTGATGTCCTTATGAAATTGAAGTTTCAGTAGCATCCACATTCACCCTTGGGGCATCTAATAATCACTTAAAAATGAAATAATATGGACTGAAGCTTAATTAATGAATAAAGTTGCACTATTATTCAAAAGTTTGTGTGTAGATATTAGTAGACATTTTTCAAATGAAAAGAGCATGGTTTAATTGGATTCTGTTATCTTTCTAATTTTATTGGCAATTTTTAGAAGAAAATGAAACACCTTAACTGAAAAACAAAGGTCATTTAATTTCCTTTGCATTGTTCAGTAATTTTTTTAATACTTTAATGAGAACATTCATGTCAAAATTTATATATATTTCCTGCACTTTAATCTCTTTACTTTATTAAATGTACTCTCATTACTTATATTAAATATAAAAATAAACCACAAATGACCTACAAGTCACATTTAAAAATAATATATAATTATAACTTCAAATGTTATAAATGCAGAAGAAATATGATTTCTGTGGCAAAAAGTAACATCTCAGTCCTATTTTTACAAAGAAAAAAATGCTGATTCCTATAGGTATATATGTATAGAATACTGTAATATATATGTGGAATGCATTAAGTGTAATATTATATACCTATATCCCACTATTTTAATTAAAGAACAATAATCATTCATTTATTTAATTACCATATATTAAATGCCTGTAATATACCAGGCACTATGCTGGAGAAAATAATTTGACATATAAGATAACTAAATTTCTGACATGACAAAGTCTGCTTTTACATTAACTTCATCATCTTTGAATGCCTTCTGATGAAGAAAATTAATGTTAATATTTTAAGTTAACAAATGCATGGTATAGTAGACCCAGTATGGATTTTGACTACAAACTGACCTGGTTTCAAATAGTTACACCACTCACTGGATATGTGATTTATGTCAGTTACTTAAACTTTCCAAGCCTTGGTTCTCTCATGTGTAAAATAGGAAAAATAGCATTGTTTGTTTGTTTGTTTGTTTGTTTGTTTTAGGGTCACTGTTGCATGATGATTAGACCCACACATACACACACCCCACCTTAGTATGATACCTAATACCTCTTAAATACTACTCAAAAGGCAGTTCTTACGAAATATCAATTCTGTGACTTAGGAAAGATCATTCACAGTGATACTGAATTGGTGTTTTATTGCTGCACTAACAAATCACCGCAGATTGAGAGACTTAATACAAATCTATGATCTTACAGTTTCGTAGATCATAAATCCAGCACAGGTCTCACCAGGCTAAAATCAAAAAGACTGCATTCCTCTCTAGAGACTCTAGGAAAGAATCTATTTGCTTGCCTTTTCCAGCCTCTAGAGGCCACCTGCACTCTTTGGCTTATGACCCTCTTTTAAAAAGGAGGTAACGGTGGATTGAGTCCTCACATTCATCTCTCCGTCTACAGTCAGAAAAAGTTCTCCACTTCTAAGACTCGCGTGATTGAATTGGACCCGCACAGATAATCCAGGGTAATCTTCCCCATCTCAGAGTCTGTAATCTTAATTACATCTGCTAAATCCCTTTTGCCACATAAGGTAGCATGATCGGTGGTTCTGGGCATTAGAGCATCAACATCTTCAGAGAGCCATTATTCTGCCTACTGCAGGCACCATGGGACCAACTGGAAGGTGCCTGTATTGTGGCACAAATGGCAGGAATTCAAAGGTGTAACTACTGCTTGCACTGAACATTGCTGGCATATGTCAATAAGTCCTGAAGAAGGTTTCAGTTCTTCCCTTACCTACATGAAAGCTTTTTAGAGAAAATTCTGTTAATTTAGAAGCAATCATAACACTGACTAGCTGTAAGAGAATGCTGTGCAAGAGGAATCAGAATTTAAAATAAGTCCATTTATGCTGAAATCCTTGGGCTTTCTGAAACTGCATATCATGATCATTATATCCCGTGGCTGCAACTATCTGGACCTTTACTGTTTAACCATTTAATGCTTTCTGAGAATATCATACTGTATGTTCTTCTGAACAGTCTTAGAAAGATGACGGGATTGGTTTGGGTAGCTTCAGGCCCGTGAAGTGAACGGATGATTCTAAGTGGATCTACCAGTAGTTTTGTCATGCCGCTAATGCACATTTACTGTCTCGTGAACAAAGATGTAATAAACAATTCAAATAAATCATTTGTTAACTATATTTAATTTCCTTCATCTTATAAAGGAAATAATATACTTACCATTTTAATAAGCACTGAAATCAAGTAGAAAATCCATTTGGCCTAGTCTCAAAATCAGAGAATGTAACACAACTTCATTAAAAGCTTACAAATATTTTTGGTTTATCTACAAAGTTCCAGACACCAAGTTAGGCACCAGTACCTTAGTAGATGAAATCAGTATGTTCACTGCACTCAAAGAGGCTACACTATAATGAAGGTTGAAAATCTAGAGACTCTACCATCCCAACCCCTCATTTGAGCATTAAGGAACTGAATTCCAAAAGGATTTAAACACGACCGTTTCACCCTTGATGCTTAATCCACCTTCATATCCACTAAAGTAGAATTCATTAGCAAGATTGGATTTTTGAGATTAGAGAGGTCAGGGCATTCAGCAGAACACTGACTCCAATTACCCTGATAATCCAATAAAGAAAGGTGGTACGAAAGATACCATGCACATTATTAGAGAAGCAGTAGCAGAAATAGCTAGGGCTCCCTCGTCAAACACGCTGGGTTTTCATTCCAGTCCAGCATGTTAGCTTGTGATCTTCAGTCAAATGCTTGACCTTTCCAAGCTTCATATACCTCATTTGCAAAGCATGGAGGCAACGTACCATAGAGGGTAAGAACCCAACCTTCTGGCTTCAGAATTACATGGGTTTGAATCTTGATTCTACTACCTTCAAACTGGGAGATATTGGACACATCACATCCTATAATATTAATCCCATTAATATGGGAATAATAATACCTGCTTCAAAAGTTTTTTACAAGAAGTAAATGAAGAATGTAGAGCAGCAGGGAGAATGTCTGAATCACAACAGGCAGTCAATAGACGGTAACCAGTGTTATGACGTTTAGAGTTTGCAAGTGTGAAGATTAATAATAAATGCAAATCACTTTCCCCACAAATGGCAGTGTTATGAATTTCTGCATTTTAATAATAATTCCAGATTTTAAAAGTTTCTATAGCCATGGACCCTGGCCTCATCTCCCAACAACTATATGGTTAATTTTTTACCATTTTGCGAAGTGGGAATTTGACTTTGGAAAGGTCCAAATGGTTCACGATCATATATTAAAGTGGGAATGGAGAAAGAATTCAAACTCAGTGACCCCTAGCTCTCTATTCACTGCTTTACCTGTTAAATTATATCACCTTGGCAGTTTAACAGTACACTGAAAACATTTTCAAGGAAGAATATTTTTATACACAACTCTTGGCACCATAAATATTTGTCTGAATTTATCCTGCTCCAGGCCAATCAACACCTTACAAAACTTGTGATTTAAAAGGCTTGGATTTTTATTCATGCAATATTAATATAATGGAAAACAATTCCTTATCTCCAGTAGGAGTGATTTTATAGGCATTAAGCAGGTGGCAGACTACGTAAACTTTACCTTTCTTGACATTTTAAAACAACTCATATAGTTTTAAAGTATGTATATTTTTGTATCATTTAAATAGTGAAACTATTAACACTAAACAAGGTTTGTAAGAAACGGGAATTTGAGGCATTTTGTTTACATTGAGTTAGGTACATATAAACTTTGATAAATGCTAATGGGAGTTACCAACATGCATTCCTTTCATAGCAGTGGAAGAACATTCTGTACAATTCCAAATAACCCTTTTAACCTTGTGAAAAATGAATAAAGAACTGGAGTGTGTAAAGCACTAAAGCATAATAACAGCAGAAATAAGTGAGCTTATTCCAGTTCATTTTCAGGCTAAATAGTGAGAAATAATTCCAAACAAGTACATTTCATGAGGTTTATACTTTCATGGCACTTTCCTTCTGAACTAGTCAATAAAGAACACTCTTATTTTTTTTACTACTTATTTCTCCATAACAATTTTCTGGCTTCCTTCCTTATCCTAGGTACTTTCATAATACCATATTGGATTAGGAATATAATTAGGAAGTATCTACTAATCTACTCCACAAGCACGTATTTAATACCAGGTGCCATTTATAATAATAAACAAGACAGGTGTCCCTGCTCTCGAGGAACATAGAGTCTGGCAGGGAGAGCAGAAAATTAAGTAAGAGATGTCAATAGAGTGTGATCAAAACAAAGGTATACCATGTCATAGCTAACGCATAGGTAAGTGAAGTGTTCTGGAAATACACAGAAGTAAACTATAAATAAATCCAAGGATTCCAATGCTAGGCAGAGAGCACCTACTGAGCAAGGTGCTGAATTAGGACATTATAAAATATATACTCAGTTGCTAGTGCCCAGAAACTTCACTATGATTTGGAAGATATAGTCCAACATTCTCTCTCCTTTTCTCTGGAACCAAACTGCCTCCTCGACATCTCCACTTGGATGTCCCACCGTAGCTAACAATGTGCAATACTAAATTTGCTTTCTCTTTCTGCCCCCAGTCCCGGTACTCACCTCATACATTCTGTATCTCAGCAACTAGCCCTAACCCATTCAATTACTAAATTAAACTCAGGGGAGGCACACTTAACAGCTCTTCCTGACTCTTCTGTCACTCCCAAGTCATAGAACAGTGTTTGGGAAGGCGGGTCTTAGGGGGTGGGACTAGTTCATGAAAGCTTTGAGGGATAGACAAAAAATCGTAGGCATTATCCTGAAGATAATTTTAAATCATTAACTCACGGCCAGCATTGCCATGAAAGAACATATTTCTAATGTATATAATGAATTATCATTAAAATTAAATATGCGTTGATTGATTTTTAACATCTGTCTAGAAAACATTATTAGGGAGAATTTTTTTTTTTTAAGATTTTTATTTATTTATGTGACAGACAGCCAGCAAGAGAGAGAACACAGCAGGGGAATGGGAGGGGAAGAAGCAGGCTCCCAGTGGAGGAGCCCGATGTGGGACTCGATCCCAGCGTTCCAGGATCACGCCCTGAGCTGAAGGCAGACGCTTAACGACTGCGCTACCCAGGCGCCCCAGGGAGAACATTTTTTTAAATCATAAAATGCATTCTAAAAACATTAATGGGAAGAATCATCATCAAGTAAACATATACACATATGCATACATATACATATATAGCGTATTCTAAGGCCAAATATAAAAGGTTATCCATTTTTAAAAATAATCCTAGCAGATAATACACCTCAAATAATGTTGTCTCTTGAAAGCAGTTATTTCAGTGGACAATGTATGTAAGTGTTTAGGAGGAAGGACTCTTGCATCAAGTAGGCCTTCACTTGCCATTTGCCTACTGCATGACCTTAGTTTCAGTTACCTCCTCTGTGAAATGTATATAAACCCAACCTTTCAGTTTTGTTGTGAGAGTTACATAAAATGTAATTGAAGCACTGAGTACATATAGTAAGAATTCAACAAATTGTTACTACAACTATACTTGCTTCCAGAGAGAAGCCTAGGAGGAAAATGGCATTTTGCCCAAGAAGAGGTAATTCTAAAGCTTCCTTTGGCTTTTGGAGCAGTTAAGGAAACAGCCATTAATAACTATATGATATAATGTGACAAGATGGAGGACTGTCATAAGCTAAAAATTATCCAGATGCAAACACCTAGACGTGCTAGATAAAATTCCCCTGCGTTGCATGGTTCAAAGTCCAAGAAAGGAGAATTTACAGGAGTCAAAAACAAAAGAGAGTTGAAAACAAATGCAGTAAAATGAATAGGACAGGCAGCTACTCTTGTTTGTGAGTGGTTGATGTGAGTGATGATCTTCGTAAACTTGGGACTTGAATTTAAATATCTGTGAGGGGCAAGAAATAAGGTCCTGGGGCCACACAAAATAATCAGTTAGAATGAAAGCTCCTGTTTTTATAAATCTGGGAGCTCAAAATGTTTCACTCTTAGTGAAAAGCAGACTAAGAAAAAAAGGTGCTCACAATTTCAATGAGCTAACAAGGAAACTTCTGTCATGGGTTTTGGTGGAGGACAAATCTAAAAACATGGGCCAGGACTCTAGATGGGTATTAGTTTCAGGAGTTGAATCTACAGTGGACCTTCTCCAAAGCCTGTGTTCTTTTGATATGTTTCAGTCTCAGTTTCTTCACCTGTAAAACAAGGGACTGGGGAAATTCGTATTTTCTCTCTACCTTTAAAATAACATGGCTGTCATAAATGTCTTCAATGTTAATTCTTCAAACTCAAAGGTTAAAATTGACTGACATAGCATATTGTGCAAATGCATACCTGAAATATTAATGCTACCTACCATATAGGACCCTCAAATTTCTAAGAGAGTAAAAGTAATAAGTGAAGTAACTACCAAAAACAGGATTTATTTTTACACCATTACCACTTTAAGGTAAACTGGTTATGATTTCCAAGTCACAGTAAAATAGAACAAGAAAAATATATCATTGGTAATAACATTCAGATTTGTGCTATGAAGACCCTCTGTAATTGTCTTTAATATGCTAGTTAATCAACTACATCACTGAAAAATATTACTGTACAGTTTTATTAAACTGCACTGGAGAAAATAAAAACTCACATCCAGAATTTTAGAATCATAGAAGTTCCTAGACTTAGATTTAGTGATCCACCTTATCTAAACTTATTTTAAAGATGAAGCAAACAGACTTAGGAAAATTAATTGACTTTTCCATGGTTCTTCTATTTTAAAATACTATATGTTCTCAATGGGGTGGTGGAGATGTCATCCAGACTCTATAGGTCTCAAAACAAGCAACAACAACAACAAAACTACAACAATTAGTACAAAATCTCTCCTAGGGATGAATATCATACTTAATTTGTCCTTAAAATATTACATGAATAAAACCAGCAGTATGCAATAGATATCATCAGGTCTTTTAGGGCATAATTTTAATTGGTTTGAAAATCAGTAGCAACTAGATTTTGCTCTATTTATAACATTAAAAGGTTGGATTTCATGCATTTCTTACATCTGGCCACCAAAAGATATGTCAGCTCTGAGTTGTTAGGAAGTGTTGCCCTATTTTAAAAATGAAAGCTGAAGAGCCAATTAAAAAATCTTATTATTAAAAAATTTGAAGTTTTTGATACTAAAAGATATTTTTATCTTCCAGCTTGATAAAACATTCCTAGAGGAATTTAACATGAAGTGGATTGCCAGCTGGGAAAAAGAGAGTATTTGAAGTATGTGTGTCTTTGTGAGGTCCTTAATGTTAAGGAAGAAAACGTTGTTTGTGTCCTTGTGGGAAGTTTATTTTGTAAATGTTTCATGGACACTTGGGAAGTTTTTTTCTGTTGATGGGCTCTGACCTAATCAATTAAATTACTTTCTGACTCCACTGTAATTTTCACTTCGAAAATGTGATTAGAGAAATTAAAAACATTCTTTCCCAAACCCAGCCAGTTGGGTAAATTTCATGAACATTATAGAATATTTTCAGTTTACATTGTCTAAGTGTTTTAAACATTCTATGTACCTTTAAAAGATGCTTGAGCTGCCTGATAGAGTAATCTATTTCAATAACTGCAGTTAAATGGGTTTTAAGAAAGAATAGAGAGATAACATTAATTTATTTACATTGAATAAATCTTTAAGATTGCCTAACTATATTCAAAATATATAATATATAATCAATAAGATCCACAGATTAAGAAGCTAGGTAAGTTTATATTTTTCATAAACTACAGTGATATCTTGAATTTTATTTTTTCTTAACTCTTACCACAACAAAGAAAGAAAATGAAGTATTTTTGAAAGAATACAAATGGACTGGGCATTACAATCCAGGAAAAATATTCTCCTTTGTTTGGAACTATAAACAAATATATAAATCAGCCAAAAATTGCCATCCTCACAAGTACCCTCAGGCTGTTAGGAGAATCAAAAGGTAGTCAAAGATGTGTTGTTTTCTGGCAACTACTATACCAACAGGTAGTAGGATGACAGTTACCCTACCGGTAGGAAGATTTTCTTTCTTTTTTTTTTTTTTAAAGATTTTATTTATTTATTCGACAGAGATAGAGACAGCCAGCGAGAGAGGGAACACAAGCAGGGGGAGTGGGAGAGGAAGAAGCAGGCTCATAGCAGAGGAGCCTGATGTGGGGCTCGATCCCACAACGCCGGGATCACGCCCTGAGCCGAAGGCAGACGCTTAACCGCTGTGCCACCCAGGCGCCCCGGTAGGAAGGTTTCCATTTCAAAAACCACCTTAAGCACTAAATTATAAAATGAGTGAAACTTGGTTTTTCAATAACAGCATTAAAGTCACAGAAGCTAAGTAAGCAAATACATGGAGAAAAATAATAGTTGTCAAGTTATAGGTTCGTATCTCTTAACATGGCAAGGAAATAGAAATTAGGACTGAATTGGCTAAAATCATTGGGTGTACAGCCAAGATGTCAGGGAAGAAATGCAGACTTTCAGTTATAATATTGTGTTTAACCTCTGGGTGAGTTGCATGACCTCCCTATAGGCCTGTGTTCTCATTCCTATCACAAGATAGTGATAACTTTATATGGGAAACAAAGAACAATAATAATACCTAATGCTCACTGAATGGTGACTAGGGACTGGCAAAATACTTAAAGCATTTTACATATACTAACTCATTCAGTGCTCGTAAAGGCCTTTTGAGGTATGTAATTGTGTCTCTCCCCGATGAGAAGACAAGGCAAAGCAAGGTTAATGTACTTGCCTGTGGTTCTTTTGTTAGAAAAGATAGGCAGTTTGAATACAGGCCATTGATCTTTCGAGCCTGTTTGCGTGTGTGTGTGTGTGTGTGTGTGTGTGTGTGTGTGTTTGAAAATACATATAACATAAAATTTACCATTTTAACTATTTTCAAGCATGCATGTTAGTGGTATTAAGTACATTCACAATATTGTGCAACCATTACCACCATCCATTTCCACAACTTCTTTGTCATCCTGAAGAGAAACTCTATACCCTTTAGATAATAAATCCTCATTCCTCCTCTCTCTAGCCCCATAACTTCTCTTTTGAATTACTGCTGACTTTTTTTTGAGTAAATAAAATAAAAGTGAATCTCTTTAATAAAGAAGAGGCACAAAAACTGAGAACGAAAGACACAAACAAAACACCAAAAATCACCAAAAAGTTCATCATCAAAAATCCTTTATATTGGAAAGTCTAAAAGATATATTTTAGGCAGAATGAAAATAATCCCAGGGGGGTGAGTGCAAGAAGGGGGAAGTATAAGGAAAGATGGTGTTAAATTTGTGATTAAATCTACGCAAGTATCGAATTATAAAATAATAATAATAATAATAAAAATATTTAATTTCTGGTATTAAAAATGTAGAAATAAAATATCAGCCAACAGTGCTATGTAAGTTGGAAAAGAGATATCAGAATTAAAGCATTCTAAGATTCTTTTTATTTTTTTACTTTTCAAGGGGAAAGTAAATATTTTGACAGTTCTAAACTTTGTTAAATATGCAGGTTAAAATAAATAGAAAAATTTTTGAAGAATAGACAGAAAAAGCAGAACCCACCAAATAAGTTGAGAAGAAAAAAGTAAATGTTACAAGAAGAAAAGTGGTTGATACAGTTATAGTGGAACTTAGAGCTTAATACATACCATAAAGTATTTACATTAGAAAAGTAAAAACACCAACATTAGTGAGTTCAGCTCAAACATTTAGAAAAAAAATAGAAAAACAAGCATAAAGGAAGTAGAAGGAAAGGAATATCAAAGATAAAATCAAAACTTAATGAAAATTTAATATAACAATGAAAAGAATCAACAAAGCCAAAAGTTTAAAAGGTTTGAGAAAATTAATAATACATTAAAAACCCATGCTTTGATTATTCAAAAGACACAATATAAAAAAAATTGTAATGAAAAGGGGATGTAACTATAAATGCTACAGAAATTAAACACATAATAATGAGTTATTAGTAGCAAAATTAGTATCAAATGTTTTGAAAATGTAGACAAAATAGATGAATTCCTAAAAACTAAAAATGTCAAAATTGATGCAAGAAGTAAGTAAAAAGTTGAATAATCTATAAGCATTAAAGAAATTAAATCAATAGTTAAAAATCTTTCCCTAAAGAGAACATCAGACCCAAATGGCTTTATAGCAGATAATTGTCATTGTGCACAAGCTTTCAGAGAATAGAAAAAAAGAGTGTCCTCCATAATACCTTTTATGGAGTTCTCAAACTGTGATGTCAAAGAAAACCAGGAAAAAATTACCCACCAATCTCACCTATGAGTGTAAATTCAGAAAACTGAGCACAGCGTGGTTTAAAAGGACCCAGCTGGAATTACTCCAAAAACATAGAATCAAATTAATAATAGAAAAATTGTTACTATTATTCACTATAATAACAGAATAAAAAGAGGGAAATTAAGTTATCACCTCAATGACTACAAAAAGGATTTGATAAAATACAGTATCTTTTTTGGTTTGGTTTTTTTGTTTTTTTTTTTTTTGAGAGAGAGAAAGAAAGAGCACCCAAGCATGGGGAGAGGGGCAGAGGGAGAGAGAGAGAAAGAACCTTAAGCAGACTCCATGCTCAGGGCAGAGCCAAACATGGAGCTCCATCTCACCACCCTGAGATCATGACCTGAGCCAAAATCAAAAGTCGGACACTCAACCAACTGAGCCACCCAGGTGCCCCAAAATTCAGTATCTTTCATAAGAAATGCAGAAAAACAAGAAAATGGCCAGAGAGAGGAACTTCCTTAACCTGAAAAAGGATACCTACAAAAAGAAAATTAAAACAAACACTTAACTGGTGAAATATTGAAAGAATTCTCTTAAGATAAAGCAACTTTATGACAAGGATAACCATTTTATCACCTCTATTACCAAAAAAAAGTTAAATAAAATAAAATGTCATCCATACTTTACATGAGACACAGAAATCAATTTTAGAAGGATTGAAGACTAAAATGTGTTAGTTTTTGAAGCAGTATGGGATCATATCTTTATGACTTGAGTTGAGAAGAAGTTGCTAACACCCTGAAAGCTCAAAATCTAAAAAAAAATTTATAAACTCAACTTCATGATAGTTTCAAACTTATGTTCATTAGAAGATATTGTGAAAGCAATAAAGTAAGAGCCAAAAAGTAGGAAATCATTTGCTGCATGTATAACTGACAAAGGATTTGTGTCTGTAATATGTGAAGATCTTCTATGTATCAATATGAAAAAGAAAATCCAACCAAAACATGGACAAAGAGGCCCTGTCTGAAGTTCCACACTCAGTTGTCAAAGCGATCATACTTTATGATGTAACCACAATGTCATCCTAGTCCCTTAAAATCTAAATAAAATGGATTCAAACTCCCAGTCCATGGATTGTGGAAATTCAAAACCTTCTCTAAATCTATCCAAATTCCTGAGAATAGAGCAGGTGGGGGTGTGCCTTAAATGCTCACAGTCTCTTCTGATAGAATTTTCTGACTCAAGTTAATTTTTTTTCTGTGCTCTGTGTCATTGCTCTCTTTATATATTTGGTCCTGGTGTTATCTCCAATGTTGAACACCCTCTCTCAAAAGCAGCAACAAGGTCAAGCCTGTTAGCTCTAGCAGAATTTGACTGGAGATGAGAGGCTCACGGAGCTGTTTTCAGCCACTTCTCCAACTGACTGTAACTGGCAGATTCATCCCTGGTAGGTCCCCAGCCTCAAGCCTGTCCAGCTTCTCTGAGTACACATGTCTCCACCGCCACCACCTTTTCTGCTCCTTCCCGCTCTTCACCACCAGCTCACAGAAGCCCAACAATTCCTTCTTTACTGTTATTCCTGCCAATACCCTTATCCCCAGGGTCACACCTGCCTCCGAGAATATTGCAGAAACAAGAGCAGTGCCTCCCTAAAAGGAATTCTAGAGCCAACTGTTCAGATAACATATTTTCACCCTGTTGTATTTAAAAGAAAGAAACGGGACATGTGCCAAGATCTGAAGTAAGTAATGATCTTTATAAAAATATCCCATACTTTGAGATTTTTGAAAACACTCACAATCTGTTAGAAATTGATTTATAGGGGCGCCTGGGTGGCACAGCGGTTAAGCGTCTGCCTTCGGCTCAGGGCGTGATCCCAGCGTTGTGGGATCGAGCCCCACATCAGGCTCCTCCACTATGAGCCTGCTTCTTCCTCTCCCATTCCCCCTACTTGTGTTCCCTCTCTCACTGGCTGTCTCTATCTCTGTCAAATAAATAAATAAAATCTTTAAAAAAAAAAAGAAATTGATTTGTAAAGTGAGCTATATTAGATTATAACCTCCCCATGCTTCTAACCTTTTGACTATATTCTGGCAAGTTATTATTTGTCCAGACATTTCTTTTTTATGTGTTTAATGTTCTATATATTTCTTCTGTAATTTCATCAGTCTACCTGTCTATCTACCATATAACTCTAACTTATTTTGTTTTATTTTTTTAAAGATTTTATTTATTTATTTGAGAGAGAAGAAAGCACAAGCGGGAAGGGGGGGAGGAGAGACAGAGGGAGAGGGAGAGGGAGAAGCAGGCTCCTGGCTGAGCAGGGATCCTGATGCAGGGCTGGATCCCAGGACCCTGGGATCATGACCTGAGCTGAAGGAAGACATATAACGGACTGAGACACCAAGGTGCCCCTCTAGGTGACTTAATTTAGATTAGAAATCTATATTCCTTTTAAACACAGTTTAACATTATTTATTTTTATGTGAGCTTTTATAAAGTGTAATTTTTTTCTATCATGAACATCTATCTGCATTTTAGGGTCGGCTGATTACTACTATATTTTGCAAGTATTTTTTAAATTTGACTTTTTTTAAATGAAAACACTTTATAGACACATGACTTTGATCCATCTCCCTCATCTCCAACCCCAAGCAGTTTTCATTACTGTGGTATCTAGCTTGGGTGCCACCATCTGCCCTTCCCCAGATAACGGCTGGTAAAGATCGGAAATGGTGACCAAAGTGGTTCCTTAGTCACGACTGTGATTGACAAGTTTCCTAAACCACTTCCTCTCCAGGTAATAATGTCCCTTGGTTTTGTGACTTCCTCATTTCACACAGCACTTAAAATTATTCTCAAAACCAAATGACATTCCGTTGATAAAAAGAAAAACAAATGACAAAATTTTAATCAAAACTTAAAAGTTGTATTTGCATTATAAACATTTGAAACAAAATTTAAGGCACTTCTGGTATTAGAGTGGAACTGAATTTGGTGTAAACAATGATGTTAAAATTAATGTTTTTGTTCCTTCAGTACTCCACCTCTTTTTCAGTGTTTTCACTGTCTTGCCTTAGGCGTCCACACTTAACACTTGGGAAATGACAGCTAGCACAGCTCACACATAGAACTGTTTCTTTCCACACTTCCTTAGGACTTCTCCTAAGCAGTTTGTCACTATAATGATGTTTACAAATTGTGACAGGGAAACTTGATTAGCTGCTCAAAGGAAAATGGATTTCTTATTATGACATTTTAAGACTTCACATTCTGTGACTTTAACAGCATCTGTGTAGGAGAAATGACCACAACCTAACGAGGTCTATAATGGTTACTTCTGACAAAAAACCAAGACCTCCCTGTCACCTTATTTCACAGCAGCCAGAGTAATCATGACCACAAATCATTCAAGGTTTGGTTTGGAAGAACAGGAAGGCTTACCTAAATAAGTAATTAAAAATTCAGCCTGAAGCAACCCATTTTGAAAATTTCAAGTCTTCTAAATTCCAGTGAGGCAGGAAATATGTTAAGGGGTTAGGCCCCTGGTAGAATTAGGATTTCCTATCTTGACAGAAAAGTAGATGGGAATAGAAAAATGAATCTTAAATTTTTTCAAGTGTTTTAGCTTTACTTGTCTCTTTTCTCAGCAGGTATCTTGTCCAGGAATATAGAAGCAGAAGGCAGGGAAACTACGTATGCAGAGTCAAGACAATAAATTGCCTCTTCCAGGACCTGAAAGTGGCCCCTGAACTTGGATGCAGCTACCAGGTAAAGAACATAATCCCTATAAAACTTGAAAAAATATATATAGTTCTATGTCTTGTATGCTGAGTATAAAATATACAGTTGTTACTAATGTTTAATATTTAAAGTAGTCATCAATTTAAAAATTAATTTATGATTTGCAAATAAATATTTTCTGTTTTAAGAAAGTACAGTTGTCCTAAAAAGGCATGGTTCTAACTATATGTCATTCTGGAAAAGGCAAAACTAGAGAGAGAGTAAAAAGATGAGTGGTTATCAGGGACTGGGGGAATGGAGGGATGAACAGGTAAAGCTCAGAGGATTTTTAGGGCAGTACTATATGATATTTTAATGGTAAATCCATGTCATTACACTTTTGTCAAAACCCATAGAATGTGCAACACCTGGTGTGAATCCTAATGTTAATTATGGACTTAGGGTGCCAGTGATGTGTCAGTGTACTCATCAGTTGTAACAAATGGTCCACTCTGGTGTGGGATGTTGATGGTGAGGGAGGCTATGCACGTGTGGGGGCCAAGGATATACGGGAAACCTCTGTACTTTCACCTCAATTTTGCTGTGAACCTAAATCTACTCTAAAAAATAAAATCTGTGTTAAAAGTATAGTTAAAAGCTGTGTAAATAACAAAAGAAGAGATGGCAGTTACTCCTCGACAAAACCTCACATTAAAGAATCATAAATAATTGCAATAAATATTTTAAGAGGAACTATATATGACACCAGGAATAAAGGCTAGCCTCAAACGGAAATTCTTGTACAAAAACCCATAACCATCTGATTGCATGCAAAACAGAAGCATTATAATGGCTCACATGTGATTATATACACATGTTCTCTCCTGAGAACAAGAGGTTACAAAAAGTAGACTTGCTTAGTGTGTCCAGCTTACAAACAGAAACATGCTTTAGCAATAAGACTTCCTCAACTAGAAATAGAATTTTTGTGTTCAAGTTTGATCTATACCTTCTTTCGATGATGTTGAGTCAGTTCCTCTCTTTAATCTTGTTCTGAGAAGCCGGAATTTTTCCTGGAATATCAGGTTGTTCGAGGATTTTAGAACGTTCATGCTGATGTAACACTTATCTGTACTTGGAAAGGAATAGCAACCGTGTTTAATTCATTTTCATGGGATAAACTCATAATCTGTGTTCTTTCTATTTTTTTTTTTTACTTTTGTATCCATTTTTAAATTTATTTTAACAAGGCTCCCCTAAGATAGCCATGTTGGGAATTACCTCCTCCGTTGTAAGGACTAAAAAGGGGAGGGTTAGCAACAAGATCACACAGGCCATCTAATGCTAAAGGAGTATGTTGGAGAATAAAAATTCATGGTAAAAGTAACTTTGATTCCATGTATATAAAAACATGGATGTTCTTTCTTATGTGGTCAACTCAAATTCTGTGTATTCTCTATAAGTTCCTTCAAAGAAGTTACTTGCTCTATAGGAATTGTTTTCCCCTGAATCATGCCCTCTTCCTTAGTGTTCCACACCCAATACGCTCTGCAAACAAGTTACCCTCATAAAATTTTTCTAAAAAACTCAGAGACTAAACCTTTCATATTATAATGCCTGTATAGCTAACTTTTCTTGTGTATACAAAGTCAGTATAGAATGAAAATAACTTTAGAGGACTTTTGGTTTCCAATGAGATAATTATTAAAGAGAGAGTGAGGTAAGCATCCCCTAAATTTCTCTCAGATGTAAAGATATTTGGTGTATACCTATGAACATTTTAAGAGATGTTTAACTGGAGTCAAATTCTGGAAAACTTGGATGCCTAAAAATGTCAAGACTGGGAAAATGCCAGAAGGTAAATGAAGAATGTGATTGAATATAGAAAGAAACTGTATACCCTATGAGGGTAAATCTGAAAACCATTTACAAATGAGGGAAAAAAACAATTCCAGGTTCAAGTTTGATTAAAACTCCGTCCAAGATATCTAGCTATTACACATAGGCAGAGAAATGCTGAGTATGAAATGTTACTCAATGAAAAAAAAATCTGTATTCCTAATAGAAGGAACACTTCAGAAATTATGTAATTTTCACAAAAGCTTCATAAGTAGTCTCACCATGTGATTTATAAAAATACAAAACATCCAATATCCTCTAGTACAGTAGAAAGCAAACAGACCTAAAGGTTACTATACAATATAATATATGTGTATATATATATATATATATATATATATATATATATATATATATATATATAATTTATTCTCCCAATTTCTGATTGGCCAAATTCTAGCCATAAAGAGCAGTTCCAAAGCCATTCAATTCTACAGAGTATATGCAGAAACAGAAACTTCTACATATCAATTTATTCAAACCTTTCCAGAAAAATAAATAATAGAAACAGATTATGTTTATCTCAGGACACAAGCACTGACAAGAGCAGGAGGACAGATTGATGATCAAAAGTCTCTTTCTATCTCCAAACATTATGATGGATGGCAGAGCTAAACCACAAATCAAAGAGATATAATGCAGTTTACAACGCTTTTAAAAGTTTTTCATCCCATTCTTTAAATCCTGAAAATGACAGAACATTTATTCTTTTGTGAAATTATGTTCATAATGAAAAATTTAGTAGAAAAATAGAAAGAAACAGGTTGGTTTTCCCATTTCCCATTTCTGTGCAGCTTTGTTTATGTGCCACCCAGGTCCCTTACGGCCCCAAGCTCTACTTTTTAGCAAAGCCAGTGACAAACATAGAATGTATTCTATATATTATTGCTGCACCGTATCATAGAAAACAAAACCAAAGGATTCAACCAGCTTCAAATCCTAGTGGTTAGACCCATCATCAGCAAGGAGGTGAGGGCCTCGGGAAGAGGCGATTTGCTCTCCTGCTCCCACCTTCATGACACCAGCTCTGCTTTTATTCTATTTCTTGGGCTTCCATGTGGATGCCTGTTTAAAGAATGAGCTCATCTGTATCATAGATTTTAAAACCCTGTATCATAGGTTTAAAAACCCTGTCCTAGAGAGTTTGATCTCTGCATTTAATCTCATTTGGACAGATGCCTTATTTCTGTGTCTGTTAATATACTGAGGAAAAGATAGGTCAGCAGTAGAAGGCAAAAGACAAAGTGAGAGAATCTGATCAATCTATGTTACCTAACTCTGAGTAGTTCATAAAGAAAGTGCAAAAAAGAGCGGGTACAGAGGCATAATTATTAAAGAAGTGTCCTAATTCCCACCTTTGTAAACCTATTACCCTTCTACTCACATACCTCCTGAGGCCCAGTATCTTACATTTTCCCTTCTTGTGTCTACATTTGCATCCTTATCCCAAGAGCTTACTTTTTTTCAATTTAAGTTAGTAAGTTTTTGCATTGGTAAAGCCTTATTTGTAATGCACTGTCCTATTAATTAAAGGCATAGGAATATGATTTTGAGATCTGAAAGAGATAAAATATGTTTGAATCCAACTTTTAAAGAAGATCAACTCTGATAAACTTCGCAAAGACTTTCAAAGTACAAAATATATCTTTATTTTCCAACAAATGTTTGTTGTGCTGTTACTGAGATCCACATAGGCCTTTAAAAAAACATTCCAAGAAGACTCAAAATTTCAAGGTAGAGGAATAACTGGTGCAGGTGTGGCTCTCAGCCTTAGAAACTCAGAATCCCACTTTTATCCATTTCCTCAGAAGCAGGGAGGTGGGGGGGGGGTGCTCTGTACATATAGAGCAAAGATCACAGGATTTGAAGTCAAAGATGCAGGTTTGAGTTCGGGCTGCACCACTTAGTAGCTGTTTGTATTCTTAAGCAAGTGACTTAATCCCCTTAAAAAAAAAAAAAAAAGGAAAGGTCAAGGAATAATACCTGCCTCATAGGGTTGTTGTGAAGATCAGATGAGATGGTGCATATAAAATAGTTTTATATACTGTCCTGGGCTAAACACGTGTTGGTTAGATTAGCTTATGGCAAGAGAGAGACTCCCCAAAGAAAGGGGACTCCTACGTGCTGGTAGGCACCCAGCAGGGATTCCCTTCTGGCAGTCTTTGAAGGCTGATAAGTATCTCCAACAGCTGCTTAAGAGAATACAGGGACCCAGCTAGAGGGCAACGGTCATGCCCTTTGCCCTTTTGCTCTCAGCTCAAAGGACATCTGCTAAAGATCCCCTGCAGGGAAATCTAACTCTAAGGAGGGAGGCCCAGAGAATGTTTCAAGGGATCCTAACTCCAATAGCCTGAAATCTGTGAGGATATTAACTTTGGAATTAAGCTTACTTTACTTATTCTGTCACTTCTAATTTAGTTTTATCCTCTACTCCGTTAGAATTTAAGAGGTTATATTTAACACGTATATGTGAATATCTATACTTTATACTCTTTGTTCATATTTATATACATGTATATTTTTTTACAATGTATACATTTATCGTAAATGTGCATGTATACTATAGACCTGTGTGGTATACATCTGATGTAACATGTGGGTGGCATATAGAGAGGAAAAAAAAAAAAAAACCTGGAAGAAAATTTACCAAAATGTTAGTGGTTCTTCCTCTTGGAAGATTAAATTTTTTAAAAATTTTTCTTATTTTCTTTTTGTTTATCTCTATTTTTCAAGTTTTTAAAATTTCTTTTAAAATGAGAAATACGCAATAAAATTTTCTGGTTAAAATGTATTGCTTGCATTAGTTCACCCTATTTTAATTTATTTTTTATATCTAATAAGTGATTTAATTCATCTTAATTGTTTTTGTTTTTCATTCTACTTTTTGTTTCTTTCACTTGGATTTTCTCTTAAGTTGTTGATTTTACCTACTTTTCTTACTACTTTCTACTTGGATTTTCTTTTGTTTTCCTCGTTTTTTTCCCTTGCAATTTAGTTCCCTGTCACCATTTGTTGTCTTTTTCATTTTGTATTTTTACTGAATATGGCTATCACAAAACTGAGGATTATATCCTTAAGAATTGCTCATAACTTGACCAAGGAAACTGGGCCTTCTCGCTTCCTATTAGCCCCGCAGTCACCACCTTTCACCTCTAATATCTCAAAGCAGAACTACTTAGTTTTTCAAATGCTAAGTTAGAAAACTAGAGAGGTTAACGAACTAGAATTATCCAGCAAGCAAATATTAAATCCATCTTTAGCATCAGTAAAGATGACTTCAAAGTATAACTATACCTTCAACTAATGTCCGTGTACCTCTGGGCCAGGTGTCTGTCTACAGCCCAGAGCCACAGATCTACCTGTCTATCTACACCTGCACTTAGAGTCAACGTGCCAAAATGGAACCAACCCCATCATTCCTTCACACCTCCAGAAAAACTATTGCTCCTTGTCCCCCTTCCTCCTAAAGAGAAAGCCTCCCATGCCTCTGAACATCCCACAGGGATTACTGACATTGCCATTCAACCAGGTACCCAAGTCAGAAACTTGAGGATCATCCTACACTCTCCATCCTCCCAAGGTCCTACCCCAAATTATCTAATTTTGCCTCTTCAATGCCTGTCCAGTTCTGTGCTTTTCAAGCTGGAATATGACATCCATGGACAGTGACGTCATAATAGGTAATATAAGAATGCACAGAATGAACACAATGAATCTTCCTGGAATGCCCTCCCCCACCCCTTATCATCATCATAATAAGTAATTTTGCATATCATATTCTTTAAAAATAAGTGCATACATTATGAGGAATTCAAAATGAGCATATATTTTTTAAATGGTGTGTAACAATTCAAAGAAATATGGGGCTCATAGTGGGAAACTTAGGGCTCATTTGCTATAACCCCAAAGCTTACACAATTACTTCCCTATGTTACTGGAATGCTTTAGCAGAAATATTTTATAAGAATTGCTCCTGGTAATTCTTGTGTCCTTAAGGATTGCTCCCAACTTGACTAAGACCTTCCTTTTCTTTCCATGTGGCCACATCACTTCTTCATTTCCTACTGGGCTACTGGGACAACCTCCACACTGGTCTGGCTGGAGCCTCATTCTGCTCCAAATCACGCCCACATGCACACTGATTTCAGAGTGGCCTGTGTAAAACACTAACCTAATCTTGTCATTTTCATGTATGAGATCATTCAGTGGCACCTACTTCGTGAGGAATAAAGTAAAAGCCCCTTAGTATGACATACGATGCCCTTCAAATCTGGCCGCTGCCCTCTCAATGGTCTTAGCTCTACCCTCCTTCCTCCCATCCTATGAGCTACTTGCAGTTTGCCAAGCACATGCTTTCTCAAAGACTCTCAGCACACAAAGTGTCTCTCCTACGTGTTCCATTCACCTGCTTAATCTAGCATTTATAATACTCAGTTCAAGCATCACTTCTGAAAGTCCATTCTGAGTCCTCCAGAATTGTTTGGGTTGCTCTCTTTGGTGCCTGCATAACACTCATTCTTGGTAACCACCAACCACAACCCCTATCCCCCTACACAGAGCTCCTTAAAATAGGGATCATATGTTGCTCATCTCCAATCTCTATTCTACTCTGTTGCTCCTCTGAGATCATTGCTAAGGATACCCTCCTTTGCATCAGGGGGTCTCAAATGCACTGCATAACCAAACTGCATCAGGTTCCGCTGCAATATGTTTTCAATGTAAAGATTCCTTGATCTCTGCAATTTTGACTCAGTAGTTCTAGATTAAAGCCCTAGGGACTCTACTAATAATAATAATCTAAAAACTCCCTAGGTCATTCTGATGAAGCTTATCCATGGACTGGCATTTGGACCCACTACATTCAACAACTATATTATATTGATAGGATTTAAATATTAAAACAGCAACAACATACTTTTATTATTAAAGCAGTTACAACTGCCTTCTTAAAATGCATTAATAGTATTCTTTTTACTTCAGTGTGGTATTTCTGCAGTTGGAAAGCTTCCAGTATATATATATATATATATATATTTATTTATTTATATATATATTTCAGTAATAGTAATATTTTTTATTATGTTAGTCACCATACAGTACATCCCTAGCTTACAGTATATATTAACTATTAGTATCAATTTCAATAGGAAGCCTACGTCTGATTTTGTTTTCAAATTCTTGTTTTTTCTTTTTTCTTTTCAAATTCTTGAGAGCTTCTTACTATAGATTCTAAATCCTTAACTACTATGGTTATGAGAGTTGTACACCATCCACTTATAAAAATACCCTAGAAATTCAGTTCAAAATCACTGCACAGATGTTAGAGGAGGAAGATGAGTCTACTTCTTTCACTAAAGAATCTCTGAACAACCACTGACTGCTTTTCCGCTGAGCTGGCATCTTCGTAGAAGAGGGAGATTGTTGAACGCAAATGATAATCTCACAACCATAAACAAGAACACAAGCAAAAACTCAGGGAGTTCTTCCAACATCCAAAGTTAATTCCCATCAATCACATTGGATTTGAAAACAGAAATATGGGATGTAACATTTACTAAAATGACATTTTAAAAACCACCTGCCACATATAAACCCAAATAAGTGTTGTCCCTTTATAAAATTTGTTTTCATTAGAGGCTTTAGAAATTTTCCATTACTGCCATTATGACTTAAGATCCTAGATCTCTTTTGAAAGGAAAAGAAAATGACTTCAAAAATGCAAAGGTGACAAATTGTATTGATAACAGATTTGAATTTTGAAAACAGCCAGAAGATACAAGGCTCCAACTCTGACAAAAAGTTGAGAAAATAACACCAGAAATACAATTATATAGCAAAAATAATTTTTGGTCTAGTTTTAATTTAGATCTAAAGCAAATTTCAAAAGTATATATCTAAAAGGTTTTACAAAATGATACTAGCATTTGAATAATAATAAAGATTCCTATGATGTATTCTAATGTAATATTTATCTGGAAGTTTATGTGCTAGAAGGTGAATAAAGCCGGTCATATAACTTCATAGTCATACTTCATAAACTTTGGGATAGAAACTATTAGCTTAACATTGGGCTTTTAAACTATTTTAAATATTTATATAATTTCAAAATTGAATCTTTAAAAAAAAGCTTTTCCAATTTGCATAAGGATAGCCAAAGCAACAGATGGCTCCTGTCTCTGTTCTTCTCCCAGCTCTGTTCTCTATGTAGATTTTCTGTAATGTTCAAAACAATTCTTCATTGAGAGGAAGAATTTAGAAAAAGAAATATTCAAGGTGCTAACTAAAAGAACTACTTTCATAGAAAGCAGAAAGTACTTGGCATGATAAAAATAAGTTCTGTAGGAGACCTGAGAAATATAGCGTTGTGTCTGAGGTGTATCATCGCTGGATGCAAAAATGTGCATAAGATGTGAAAAATGGAGAAGTAGAGGTGGGAGGGCACCAGCACCCTCTCTGTCTTTGGATCTGACCCAAATTTGGGCAAAACTGAGGAGACCAAGTTTGCTGGGAAGCTCCTCTCTTCCCCCTTTAATTATTACAGCCCTCCTCTTAGTGATGCTTATTAAGATATTAACTAATAATTACTTAAGGAATACAGATTATCCAAGCCCAGCACATAAGGCAGTAAGTGAGCTGAAGACAAATGTCCCCCTCACCATGGAGACAATCTCCCTATTGCCCTTTAATAGCCATAGCGCCTTGAGATTGTTACTTCATCCTCTCATGCTAAGTATGACCCTGAATGTGTACTTACACCTTCATCAAGGGTTTGTAAAGAGAAAACAAAGTTCAAAATTGAAGGAGAGAGAGTTTGATGTCAAATATGAGGAGATGTTGTTGTACAGACAACCTCTGACCTCATTTTTCTGACTCACATCAGGCTGGTGGCCTGCAACTCTACCTCCTGGTGGTGCTTACTCACCCTGCCCCAGACACCCACGCCTCTTTCACAGCACTGCCCTGTGAGAGGCACGGCAGGATTGTTCAGCGAATATGTCAGTGACATCTAAATTTAAAAAAAGATTCTTTGACATTGATGTTGGATGACTGAGTCAGTTTTCCAGTTCTCTCTGCTCATTTGTAGGAGTGATCAGAACTGACTCTCTGCTGAATGAGTACCTTTGTATCCTGACATTATTATGATAGAAACACCTCAAGGAAGGGAAGGAAATCACCCTTTCGATGACTGAGATGCATTTCATTTGAAAGTTTAAAAGGATGGATACCTCATCTGGAAATTAACGCATTACATTTAAGATGTATTATTGTCAGATGCACAAAGATCATAGAAGGTGTGAATCGTAGAGAAATGGAAGTGGGAAGGAACCAAGGCCTATTTAGGCCCTCATTCTAATAACAGAATTCCTGAGCCCTGCCTTCTCTAACTAACTCTCCCGTTTGAGTTTGATGCAGTACTTGTCACCCCACACTTCCCTAAATAATGTTTTTCTCCCACTTCTAAAATAAGAGGAATAATAGATAAAACTTTCAAGCTTTGTAAATAAAATAAGTGTAGTTATAAAACTGAAGATTTGATTTGAGGAATTCTACTGGGAATGTTACTCACGTTTTATCTTCCTATGCTCACCCTGGGTTAGTGTTATTTAGGAAATCGGAGTTACAACTGTTTTAGACACACTCATATTTGATAATGTAAATATATATTGTAGACTTTATAAATAAGACTCTATATTTAGTCAAGCCTACACTTCCAAAGTTATCTTTTCTCTCATTTTTTGATAGAAGATTACTAAAAGTAATATTGCCACTGAAGGAAAGCATCCAAATTTATTCTTCAGAGCAAAATAGAAATAAAACTAATTTATGTGACTTTCAACTCAAGTAATAAAACAAGAGCATTTCATTAATTTCTGCTTCAAAGACATATTTTAGCATGACACAATCATAAATATTCATGTAATAATAATGGTAACAATAATAATAGTAATAAGTATCTGTCCTTTGAATGTAGAGATAAGTCTCCAGCTACACATGATGGAAGCTCTAGGAAAAAAATTATAAAGTCAAATTAAGTGCCATGTTGATGGCACTACCTTAGTTCCTTTTTAGGTAAATCTTGTCTGTGTCCAAAGCACAATCTTCCACTTCCCACTTCTCAGCTCCTAGGTGTGCACCATTCTCACAAATGGTAACCTTCAGGGGGGCTTGCCTCCTCTCCCATCCTGTGACTTTTGCAGGAATTCCCCAGGGCCCACTGATTGCTAAACATACACTGCCTCCTGGCCCTAATTCACTACACCTCCAGATTCAGCCAAACACCAGTTCCCTTCCAACAAGAGTTAGACCAGATAATTTAAACTATCTAGCTTCTACAGAAGTAGGCTTCAGTTTTTTGTCATTCTCCCTATTATGTACCATGAAGTGTTGTCTTTTCTTGGACCCTAATTTCCCTGTTTATACCACGAATCACTTTTTGAACCACCCTGATCTACAGGTAACTGATATAAAGGGCCAAGCAGAATACCCAGGTGAGGCACATACTGTCTCCAATGCCCAGAGAGTCCATTGAGTTATCTAGCCTCCTCTTTGGTAGAGAAACATGAAAAGACAATAGTTTTCCCTTGACTGCTGGAGGGATTAAATATTCTGTGAATTCATCCACATCATCTCCAAACACTTTACCTTAGTACACTCCCAGCACTCTTTGAGCAGGAATTATTCAATAAACATTTGATGAGTTTCATCAAATGCATTTGGGGAGTAAATCCCAAATAGTAGCTCTCGGCCACTGAATTAATTACTAATTATATTATCCTATTGCCCTTCACATTCGATAGCTACAGATGACATTCCTAACATGCTGGAAGTCCAATATAAGCAAAATATTCACAAAAAGGCGAAACAGGGTTAAAAGTTAAGCCATCAGTATCTGACATCAGGATAATGATATAATCCTGGGACATGCCTACCAAATTTGAAAAGAAGAGAAATTTTGACAAAGTTTTCCAAAATAAGAATGAAGTCAGCATCCTAGACAACAAAATGTTTGTTTCTCAGACAGTACTAGTCATCAGGATTAGCCACACAATCCAGAATAGACAAATGCATAGAGATAGGAAGCATATAAGTCGTTGCTAAGGTCTAAAGGAAGGAGAGAAAGAAGGGAGCATAACTGCCAATGGGTATGGAGTTTCCTTTTGGGGTGATAAACAAGTTCTGGAACTAATGCCACTGCATTGTACACTTTAAAATTCCTAAAATGGTGAATTTTATGTTACATGGTTTTTTTTTTTTAACCACAATTATTTTAAAAAATATTATCCACAGAACTGAGAATGAATTATTTTTAAGTTGTGGACACCAAACTCATTTCAGGGATAGTGTGGGAAAAAATAATAAATGGTGAAGCAAGAAAGAAGTGTAAGTCTAAGAGTAGAATAAAGGGAGAGTGGGTACCTAGATTAAATGAAATCAAATTTCCATTAAACTTTTATGTGTTACTGGCAACCAAGATTTCATTATTTTAATATCCAAACGTATGTCGTTCAGTAAAAGTGGTCCTCAGGACTTGCAGCACATAGTTAAATTACACATCAGATCAAGACACTGACTAGCACATTTCCCTATCTTTTACATGTCAGTTTACCATGGCAAAGAATAATAATCTTCTCTTTGAAAGATAGAATTTACATAAGTGCATTCATCGTCTTGAATTCTAAAGCCAAGTTATGGCATTTAGGAGTTTGTTCTTACTATTGCCTTCTATACAATAGGATTATAGCCCAGGGATATAGTAAGTAATGAATTTAAATGATTTCTTCTGATATATGGTTCCACCAATAAATATTTATCCCTGTTGGATGCCTCAACATTGCTTTTTAAGAGAGAAACTCAATGAAATTACATAACTGGAGACTGTGCTGAGAACCCTGTGGCTGTCCTATAAATATTAATAGAATCAAATTGCAAACATGGAGACTGAGAATGCCTAGAAGTAAGAAGTCATTGCTGAATTAGGATCATCTTCAGTGCTACAATATAAGAAACATTACAGTCTAAAAAGGCCCCATTTTTATTCAGTTCTATCAAGATATCTTAACTCAGAGAAGCAGTCTTGGGATATTTTAGTTTTTGAGACCATCTGTCTCTTTGAATGAGCTTTATTCAAATGAATGAATTTAAGCTGAAGCTATAAAAATTGGTCAGCAGTAACTGATTATTTGGTCAACTAGCTTCTTCCTCCTCTCAGTTTCTAGAGCAATTTTTGTGCATAAATGAATGAATAGAGTCATGATATCATTGGGGCTTCCTCCCTCATTAGACTCTTGAGATCAGGGAAATCAGGGATGATGTCTTACCTATGTTTGTCATCCCAGGATCTGACTTCAGAGTCAGTTAGCATTAATATTTTTTTCTTCAGAAAGATGGGCTACAAATAAGCAAAACTTTAATCAGCAAGTCTACCATAGACACAGTGGTCACAGGGTATCTAAACCTGATGATAAGAAAAATGAGTATATTCCCTACAGACGTATCAGAAAAGCAGATCCTATCTGAGCTCCTAAAGGGTCCCAGGGTAATAAAAAGAAGACAGATTAGGGGAATTTGGTACATTTTATGAACTTTGTGATGGCTTTTCAGACTCCATAGGTGCCAGTTTGCTTGATTTGCTTGGTATTCTTTAACCAAAATTATGACCAAATATCCTACCCAAAATCCACTCCAGAGAGAGAAACTTTTTTTTTAAGATTTTATTTATTATTTATTTGAGGGAGAGAGAGCATGAGAGAGGGGAGGGTCAGAGGGAGAAGCAGACTCCCCACTGAGCAGGGAGTTTGATCCCTGGACTCCAGGATCATGACCTGAGCCGAAGGCAGTTGCTTAACCAGCTGAGCCACCCAGGCACCGGAAACTTTCTGTTTTATAGATAAACCAGTTGAAATAACCTTCTCGAACATCCACTCTGTTGCATCGTGTTCCTTTACCATAACAACAGTCACCCATAATGAACAGTAGACAGAAGGTTTCAGTTGAGTGACACTCTGGATCCTGTCTTTTTTATGACCTTCTATAATGGAAGAACCACAAATCAGGCCATTCATATCCCAGAGGTTTCTGACCATTTCAGATCCTTGGTCCTTCCCCCACTATAAGCTAAGTCCAATATTGTGCTTTGAAGATCCCAGATTTCCAAAAGTGTATGTGTGTTAATTGGGTTAAACAGAGTGGTTTCTGATCAAGAGGGCTATAAAACTAGATTGATAAGAGAAAAATGCATGCTGGCCTAGAGAGTATTCTGGAGCAATTAGTTGAAAAACAAGAAAATCAGGAAAAGTCATCCCACAGAACACATTTACTCAGTACCTTTTTGTTTGTTCAGATTCCTGATCAGAACAAAATAATAATAATAACAAAAACAATAATGATAACAATGATAATACCTTTTTTGAGGGCCTACTCTGTGCCAGGCAGTATGATAAATATTTTATGTCTATAAATACATTTAATTTCCACTTCAACCTCACTAGGTAGCTACTGTTATTATCCCCATTTATGGTTGAGAAGACCAAGGCAGAGAGAATGGGTTAAATACCTTGTGGGAAGTATATCCAGGCAGCAAATGGTGGAGGCAGAAGCCCACACTTACTCCCGGAGCTGTGTACACTCTGCTCCTCTTCAACTTTCAGTCCTATTCTGAGTGAATATTATACATTCATGTGGCTTCATATTAATCAAGTAGATAAAGTTTCTACTTTGTGAAAAGCAGAAAAAAATGTCTACAAAACTGGAACTGAGAAATACTCCAATCTCTCTCTCTTCCTTTTTTCATCCCCCTGAGAAAGGCTAGACAACCTAGTAGCTGAAAAATACTGATGTCACTTGAAAGAAATTGCATCTTGTCCTGCTCTCTTCTTCTCCAATTTTGGGCCTCAACCAGTTGGAAACTGGTATGAATGTGTGTAATGATGACCTCTGAATGATCATTGTGAAATGACTTTCCCCAGTAATGTTAGATTTATCTGATGATTTTAATACCCTTCATTCTAAAATGCTATTATCCTGAGTGCATGCAGGGGACAGTACACTTAGTCATAAGTGATGGATGAATTCATTATCTTCAGCCAATTTTAATGGGTCATCTAGAAAGGAAATCACCAGGCAGTTTGGCTATTGAGCATTGCTACCTCACATACCTTATTAAGCCAAATATAAAAATGGGTGGTTTTTCATTTTCCTGTCAGACAACAAAGGTCACTGATCACAAGCTTGAGAGACACTGAGGTTTATTTCTCTTTGGCCTGAAAAAATGGATAAGCATTGAAATTTTTTTCTTTTTCCATTGCAAACTGAATATTTCAGAACTGTGCACCCAGAAAAGAGGGAAAGTGCTTCGCAGGAATTCAGAATGAGGAGGTTTCTCTGCATAGAAATAGAGATTGACATTAATGTATTCTCTGGGCGACATTGTTAATGTAATGGCACTGTTGAATTTTAGGGCTTCAGCCCCATCATTAAGAGCTGGAAGTAAACACATCAGTGTGGGATATAAGTAGGTCTGCCCATGAGTATCACAGGTTCTCTACCACCCACAGCTACTAGAAACTGAAAATATTTAACACACATAGAAGTATTGTTCTTCATGTCTCAACCTTGCTTTTCTGGTCTTGGTTGGGAAATCCTGACATCTTACCTTTTAAATTATCATCCTTCATTTGACTCATCAACTTGAACTTTTCCTCTCAGACCCGGTTCTGAACATCAGACAATCAACAACTTTGATTATAGTAATGGCAAAAGAGGTGTATATTTTAGGATCTACATTTGCTGTGAGCTAAGACTTTCCTGCTGCTAGTTCCTGGTCATGTAAGATTGACTTGACGCAATTGTAATGCATTTATATACCAAATAATTATTTTGCTTTGTCCTGAAACTGCCATGACTAACAAATTCTGTGTTAGCAAATTGTTGAATTCTATAATGAGGATTTTTAGAGAAAAGAGTTAAGGAGAGAAGCATGTTATAAATATTCTAAGGCCAGCATCTTAAACCAAAATAACCTAGAAAAGATATCAAAACTATACTGTAATTTCTGGGTAGAATTAAAATGGAAATAGCTGTCTGAATGCTCAGAAAGTAATGGCAGATTTATTTGATTGTGATTTGACCCAGTTCATCATTTTAACATCCTTGATTAAGAAATGATCATTTTATTTTGTATTGTGGTTATTAATTGTGTTTAGTAGAAAAAACATTATTTCAAAAATAAAAAAAATCTTGGTGAAACCTCAATAAATTAAATATATAACAGCAGAGTTGATCTGTAGAAGGGGGAAAACGTCTCAGCCCAGCCACTATGGTCGTCCTCTGTGGAGGTTCTCATGGACCTCTCTGGAAATACTAGACTCCACAAAGTCTGTCTGATTAGGCAGGCCTAATCATCTTAGGAAATAGACCATAGCTCAGGGAGTTGTTTTCAGTCAGTGATTCCTTCTTAAAGATAGTCTTTTAGGGGCTCTTGCCTGAAAAGTAAATGTATACTTCACTAATTGTTCTGTATGTAACTGTCTCACCTGGAGCTTCTCTGAGGCTTATAGGTTCTAGCATTTAAATCCAGCTTTAAAAAAAAAAAAAAAGTCGTGAAATGTGTTCCAAAATAGTAAAGTAATAAGCAAAAAATCAGAATTTAAAAGTTATGATTATTTCAGAAAGCATATTTCTTCCTATTATACAACAAAATAAATCTATTAAATGTGTAATGACAATAATTTTCTATAAAAATTAACTGCACTAGTGAATTTCATTAGGTTGATTTTTTCTACAACAACCTGAACCGTAACTATACAAATATTAGCCTATACTTTTAATGAAACGTAGTTATTTAAGAATTCCTTGAGGCCTTGTGTGATATTTTCTATCAGTTCATAGGTGTGGGAATAATGTTCAAGGTGTCCTCCTGTGGTTACTTTAAATGATTTTTTTTTTTAGAGAGTGCAGGCAAGTGGTGGGGGAGGGGCAGGAGAGGAAGAGAGAGAATCTTAAGCCGGTTCCACACCAGGCGGGAGCCCCACCTGACTGAGCCACCCAGGTGCCCCTTCCTGTGGTAACTTTAAAACTAAAATCAGGCAAATTCTTCCCAAGTAAAGAGTAGACACAGTTACATTCTTTTCTCAGATAGAGTTAACAAATTAATGGAGACAGAGTAGCTTGCTTTTTATTCACTAGAAAAACATGCTGCTTATCAAAATAGGGAAGCCTAGGTAGAGAATGAAAGTAATAGTCTTAAATCCTTTGAAATTTATAAAAAACTACAGAAATTATTAACTAGAACAAGAATTTTTCCATGTCTGTCTCCATGTCTTCCATGAATTGAAAATATCATCTACAAACAATGCTTTTCTCAGGAATATTCACTAATATGAAAACTCAAGTAAAGGCATATTTTATTTTTCAAACTTACAGTTATCCAGAACTATTGAAATATACCTCAGACCTTATTTCTAAAGTGGATAGAATACTGTCCGTAATTTAAAAAGCATTGCCATATTATAACTTACTAAAATAAATTTTAACAGAAGTTACTAAGGATTTTAAACAGATGTAAGTTAGTTCTACCATATCCTATGTTTATGAATATGGCCAAAAAAATGCTTAGAGAAGATTTTAAGCAGTAGCAGATAAAACAAGTCCATCTGCTTATGTCATCTGCTACTCTTTTTGTGACATGGTAAAGATTATAAAAGGAAAATCAAATTCACATAGCATTTATCTAAGAGGCTTCTATAACTGAATCCTTAATAAGGAATTTAAATTATTTTTCTTTTAACTCTAGCAACTAATTAAAACAGTAAACTGATATTTTTAATATGTTCTTTGCTCAAAACAATATTTTTGTTATTCACTAACCCAATTTGATACGTTCAAATTAGTTTTTTTTTTAAACTAATCTCTCAGCCTATCACTCTGTGGAAACACTTAAGAACACACTTGTTTGAATTAGCCTTCTATGTTTAGTTATTTTTAAGTTGTGTGTTAGCGTTCAGCAGTATACACATGATCTAACAATAGAAAGTCAGAGTTCTCACCATGCTAATTTAAATTCTTTCCACTTTGTTCATCCATTGTTTAACACCTTCCTAACTGCTGTCCCAGACTATAGCCCTCAAACTCTAATCTCTCCAATCCAAGCCCAAGTTCACAGAAAACTTCTTGTAAGGGGTATATTTTGACCGCTAGGAGGAACACAACATTCTCTCCCCCTCCCCCCAAGTCCGATCTCGAGAACACCTGAGCCAACCTCAGACTCCTTGGGCAACAACAATAGCAGGAGATGGAATCTGACACAGAGCAGGCTGGAAGAGATCAGTAGTTTGGAGGCAGCATGAAGCCACGCTGTCTTTGGTGAGCTTTATCAGAGCGCTTATTCCCCATATAGATAATGGGGCTGGAGGACCTTCCTGATGGGAAGGGGCCTCCCACTGATTAGGAGCCGTGGGGCAACTCTGGTGAAATCAGTTCCAAGCTTTAAAGTGGGCTTTTCTTTAGGATGTCCTTCTTCCTTTGTCTACCTTTCTTCTTCCTCCCTCCGCCTACTCTACCCCTTCTCTTCCTCTTCCTCCTTTTCCTTCTTCTTCTATTAATTAATTCATTTATTCACTATTCAACAAATACCCATTAATGAATGCCAGTGCTGTGCCAGGCAGTGTATTAGGTACAAATATAAGGTGGTTCACAAGACACCTGTGGTCACTTCCCTCGTGGAGCTTTTGGTGGATCAAGGAATATAGATATTAAACAAATTATTCAAACTATGATGGCATAAGGAAGGACAGAGATCAGAATGTGATGGGAGCAATGACAGAGGCCCTACCAGAGCCATAGGAAGGAAAGGCCACTTTGAAGAACTAACATCTCAGCTGAAATCTGAAAGAAACACAGATTAACCAGATGATTTGGTATGAGTGGAAGCAAGGGGGAGAAGGAATGTTGCAGCAGAGGACTATGCTGAAAATTCCAAAAAAGGGAGAAAAAAAAGAATGAAAGAGAAAAAGGAAAGGTTGATGGTTGTCAAGAACTAAAAGAAATTCAACGCAGCAAGAATAATGAGTGAGGGAGAGTCGGTAAAGAGCAAGAAGTGTCAAGTACAGAGTAGAAAATAACTAATTGTGCAAGATCCTGCTAAGTAGTGAAGAGTAGTCTCCAAAACAATAATAGAGGGCATGGGCTTACCCAGGAGAGAAACGCCTCTGCCAGTGTGACAGGAGGGAAGGAAGAAAGGACCGTTTGTGGCTTTTGTGGTGGAAAGTTGAGGGAGCGCCTCTTTGAGGACTTACTTTATTCTATGAAGCAGGTAATGAGTTCATTTGCTGCAAGTGAGGGGGCGGAGATTTGAAATTTGATTAGGAAATATATTAAGATTACCAGGCAGTGTTGAGGGCCCAGGTGAAGTGATGACTATAAGTTTATATTAGTATCCGTTTTCTCAGTTATGTAATTTTCTCCAGCAAGTCTTATCAAGCACAGAGAGGGTAAAAGTTGATTCATTCAGGAATCATGACCGCCAGGATAATGTGATGAAAAAAGGCCAGAGCTATAGGCAGGAGACTTGTTGAAATAATAGTCAAGATAATTGACCATCAAAACCAAAGAGAAACAACTAGAAGGGGCTGATGGACAGGGCATATGCAAAACAATCAATTGACTAAAGAACTAAGGTAATTGAATAAACAAACAATTCTTACTCCCTGGAAGCTAACACTCTGCCAGGGAAGCCATAAATCAAACAAATAAACAAAAAAGCCATGATAATAATTTAAAACATGGTGAGGGGCACCTGGGTGGGTTAGTCCTTAAGTGTCTGCCTTCGGCTCAGGGCGTGATCTCAGAGTCCTGGGATCCAGCCCCACATCAGGCTCCCCCGCTGGGAAGCCTGCTTCTTCCTCTCCCACTCCCCCTGCTGTGTTCCCTCTCTCGCTGGCTGTCTTTCTGTTTGTCAAATAAATAAATAAAATCTTTAAAAATAAGAAAAAATAAAACGTGGCAAAATGTTAGAGTGACAGGGTGGCTGTTTTATACCGGATAGTCAGGGTGTCTGAGGAGACACCATTTAAGTTGAAATCTGGATAAGAAACATTCAGTTTTAATACATGGAAGGAAAGAGCAATCCAGAAAGGTGAGAGCAAATGCAGCTATACTAAGGTGGGAATGAGCTTGGAATGGTAAGAAGGCCCACAACACTATAGTGCGTGAAATCCAAGCAATATAAGCCACGCTGTGTACAGCTTAACAGGAAAAGACAAGGAGTTTGCTCTTAATTTTAATTCAAAAGACTAAGGGACAAGTGGGATCTGCGTTATGCTTTAAAGGTTGATTATTGCTGCTCTGTGCAGACTGTGAACAGTAAGAGTCAGGGAGGGAGAGATGAGGTGGTTGTCATCTCCACTGATCCAGGGAGAATTCTAGCATTCCAGGAGTTGGAATAGTCTAAAGGCTAATAATGAAAAGGTGAGACTTAAAATACACTTTGATGGCTTGAGTGTGGGGAAAAAGAAAAAGAGAATACAAGCTTGGGACTGAGGTAGCTGAGGATAAAGTGGGATCCTTTACTAAGGATGGAAGACAAAGCAGGAACAGATTTAAAGACAGAAATAGTAGATGCAGCTTTGACAATATTAAGTTTGTGTCGTTTGTTAGGTCTGTAAATGAATGTCAGTTTGCAGTAGGACAAACAAGTTGAAATTCTTTTTCAGGACTGCAGATATAAATTTGGAAATAATGGGCCTAGAAATGTCAAGGGAAGCAATAAGGAGTAGCAAGAGGGGTGGGTAACTGAAGTGAAGTCGCGTTCTTTGGACATGGAAGGGTCAGTGAACTGAGAGACCATGCTTTGCATGTTCCAGCCACTTGCATAGGCTATCGAGGTGGCTATGCTCAGGAGAACCAGGCTTTTTTGTTAAGACCAAAAACCGACGGAGACTTGAGAAGGACAAAATTGGTGGAGAGTTTGGTGAGTGAGCTGGGGAGAAAAAGCAGAGTTTTCTTGGAAGCTGAATGTAGAAATATGGAGAAGCTTCCATTTTAAACAGAAGGAAGGAAATCTAGAATATGAAGAGTGGTGGCTGAAGTTCTGACACTTACCTGAATCCGTGGAGAACTTAGCTGTGGCCTGGTGGGCTGTGGTATCCTCTTCCTTATGCCCTATGGCAGGGTCAGCAAACTATACTTGCTGGCCATATCCTACCCACCACTTATTTTTGTAAATTAAGTTTAATTGGAACACAGTCATGCCCCTTTGTTTAAATAATGCCAGTGGCTGCTTTAACACTACAACAGCCAAGCTGAATAGTTGTGACGAAAAGCACATGGCCCACAAAGCTAGAAATATTTATTATTTTGCACTTAACAGAAAAAGTTTACTGATACCTAATCTATGGGGCTGTAAGGTAGGAACAATGACCAGGGAAATCAAGTGTAAACCTTATCACCTAGGACACAGACTGAGTGCTTCCTATGGCCTTTCAATAAATGGGCCTTAAAAGGAAGATTATGTAAGTAATCACACAACCTAGAGGAAAGCTCATATAACATGATGATATATTGTAGAGAACTTACCATTACACATATCCTCAAAAAAGCCCTGATCATCCTCATCACCTGTGGAGGAAAATAGGACTCAGGTTATTCCTTGGAACAAGACTGTGTAACCATTTGTCTCAATGCTAACTGCTCAGAAGCTCAGTTGCCACTGCTGGCAATGTAATCCTCTTCGTGCTTGGTAGAAAATGGTGCCCTTTGTATGTCTTGGTCAAACAAGAAGAATATCACCACAAAGTTCTCTGGGATCCAATTCACTTCAGCTGTTTTAATTTATAAGCACAGAGCTATTGCCCAAAAGCAAAAACATGCTGCCCATGTGGCAGGGACGGTATGAGTTTTGAACACCAGTGTGGCAAAGAAAGTAAGGCTTAAACGTAGGTGAGGTCACACACTCAAAAGGCTTTAAACACTAATCGGGACTATAGATGAACAGCATGGACCAAATGTTAGACTGTAGGGTAGAGTGGGAACTGTAGCACACAGAAGAACTCTGGCCCTATCTAACTAAAGTCGTTAGATTTACAAAACTCCAGCTTTGTACTCATGCAGGAATAATAATCTAGCCAAATAAGCTGATCATTCAAAAACAGTCATAAATTTGGATTTTGATATTAAATTTCTGGTTTCTTTTTATCACCAACATTGCCAAACAAAACCTCTCAACTCTGGCCCATATGCTGCGAATTGTAACCCGGTTTCTAGAAGAAAGAAAGAAAAGAAGCCAATTAGCTTGTCATTGGTACAGAACTAAGACCCAAGTCTCAGAAGCAGTCTTTGTTGATTACTTTAGCTCACCAGGAAAGTACCAAGGTGTTAGAATCCTAAATCCTGGTCCAGTCCCAGTCCTCTTCATAGCTTTCCTCTTGGGCTTGGACTGCTGAACTCCACCAGATATCAGTCATGCGTTTTTACTGAGAACCTGAAAGAGAAAGCACAAGCTGGTGCTCAGCATTTCCAAGTCTGTGAACCCCCTCTGCTCTCACATTTTCAGGGGAAAGACTTTAGATGAAAGAGACAAGCCAAATTCTTCAGCATGATATTCAAGGTCTTCTATAATGTAATTTTAACAAACCTTTCAAACCTATCTTCATTCAGTTCTTCTATACTCCGCTCAACTGGAATGCTTATTGTACTCAAATATATTACACATCCTAATTTCTATATCAGCCTCCCTTTACCTATCTGAGTCAAGTACTTTATGTCTTTTTTTGTGACCTCTTCAACCGTATTGTTTGTTTGTTGCCTCATATTTTGTATTTCTTGGTAATGTTGCTTTTAATTTTCCTCAAGTATATTTAATTTCATCATCAGTGTGTTAGGCTAGGTCCTCCAAGAATAAGATGTCAAGATGAGATTAAATGTGCAAAGATTTTTTACTGGGGGAAATACCTGTGAAAGAAAATAGGGAGCAAGCTGGAGAAGGCTGGGAGAAGCATCCAAATGCAAAGCAAGTCTGAAGGAGAATGGGAAGAAAGGTTGGGTGGGAACATCCCAGATTGTCTTGCTGTCAGAGACTGTCCTGTGATTCTCAGGGGCAGAATGGGCCATGGGAGTCCCATGTTTTCCAGGATTGGCCTACCTCAGTATCTCGGCCACACTCAGCCGTTGGTTGGGAACAGCCTCTAGGAAGCGTGGACTCAAGGCAAACGTGGCAGTGATGAACTTCAGAGCCCAGCAGCAGAGGTCCTTGAGCAATTATGCTCCCTGTATTTGGAAGACTGAGATGCATATTCTCATGGCTGCCATTAAAGGGTTAATACCCTCTTCAAAGGGAGAAAGTACTTTTAACATATTTATTTTTTTCTCCTACGGCAATTAACAAAGTGCCTTGTTCAATAAAAACATGCATCATACATTGCCATAAATTCATGCACACATACATACATAGATCACTAGATAATAGAATATATAAGCATGTAGGTTTAGGTTTAACTTAATTGTGTGCTCATTTCTTAATATGGAAGAATACTACCAGTATGGCTATCCTCCCTCTATGAATAAAGCTACTTAACTAATCTAATATTATTTCACTTTGTTTCTCTAAATTTCTCCATCTTTCTTTATTTGTCTTTAAGAAATCCATAAACAAAACAAGCAGCAACAAGCATTATATCTGTACTGGCCTAAAAGCTGTGGTGGCTTAAAAGAATTATTCCCTGTCTCTAACACCCAGCATACCATTATATACCCCTAAGAAGCAATGGAACCCAAAAAGAGACTAGACTTACTTGAAGAATTTCAGCAAAATGCACATACATTGTATTTTAAGTGCTCCTTCCTTTTAATTTTCTTGTGTTCCTTATTTTTTACTTAATCTGCATGTAGAAGTCATGACAATATCACTTAGATTCTTCCTGCATACTTCCCACACTTTCATTAAACTAATTATCTTGAAATATAATTAGCTAATTACTGAGAAAGGTAGATAATGATAGTGAATGGAATGTAAGATAAGCGTTAATGAACAACAACAGGATCCAAATATTCCAGTCAGGGAGAAGACATTCAGAGTTGGCAGAGAGACAAGGAATATTCAATAACCTTTTGATCAGTTGCACTTGAATCAGAACTAACAATGCTACACTGTGTTATTGCAACTGGGTAGGAATCCAAGTCCTCAATTTTTAAATCCTAACAAAGCTCCTTTACATTTCAGTGATACTGAATGATGTACTGAAGTACCCAAGTGCAGACCAATTGCAATTTGTCAACCGGACTTTTCAGTCTTTCTCTTTTTTGCCTTTTTAGAACGCATTATGTGGAGAAGATTTGTTTTCATTTGTAGCTATTGTCAAGCCGCAGAATTTATTACAATTAAGTTACAACATGTTTCAGAAGGGCTAGTATTCTAAACTTTAAAATATTCACAATAAAATAAGGGCATACTTGTTTGAAATAAAAAAATTTTAAAAAAACAGGTTGAAATAGATTTTTAATTAACTGGCTCTGGATCAGAGCACTTTTCAAATGAAAATACAATAAGGCATCTAATCAGATAAGTTATTTACCCAGAATAATTGGATCCATGCTATAGCAAAGTCCTTTAAAATGTGGCTTTGCTGCAGTGTTTTTCAGTTATTTCAGTGTGTTCAACTGGCTACAGCAGAGAACTAATGTAACATGTATCGTAATAGAACCCTGTATGAACCAACAGCCTCATATGAGAAAAACCATGCCAAGACCAAAACCGACCGAGACCTCATCTCCTCTAATCATTGGATTGGTGGTAGGAGTAGTATAACCCCAAACTTGCTGCACGATGTATTTATCATACTACTTCAGAGTAGTTTAGTTGCCCAAATTCCCCATTAGAATGTGAGCTCGTTTGAGGACAGTTAGCCTAACTCACCTTTCATCCCCTCATCTAATCTCTAATAAGCCCTCAATAAATGTTAGTTGATTTAAAATGCAAACAGTGCAGAAGACTAAGACTAATTTAATTCACTATATTATTTATTTATGCTGAACACAGAGCTGGCTACAAATGAAAGAGAAACCGTAAGTATCATCTGGGAATATATAATCTTCTTGGAAAGATAAGAAAGCCACCCATGAAACATCTACCACCAAATAATGTGCTTTGTAGGCTGTATGTATTAATGACTGATACGCGCAGAAGATGCTGACAGAGATCAGAGAAAGGAGGCATCTGTGTGAGGTAGAGTGACCAGCAAGCACAGACACCATAATTAGGAAAGGAAAGGGGAAAGAAAGGGAGAACATCCAGTAGGTAGAATAAGGTGAGTCATACATTCACAGGACAGTTGGGAAATGGGTCTGTCTGGAGTGGATGATTCATGATGGGGAGTACAGAGGGGAAGGGTAGAGAGGTAAGGTTGGAAATAAAAATGAAGCCCTGTAGCCATTCTGAGAAGTCTGAAATGGGTCATGGGAAAAGCACTAAAACGAAAATCAGGAGATCTTGTTCTAGGCCTTACTTTGCCACTTGTTTGCTCTGATGTTGAGTAAGTTAGTGTACCTCTCTGGCTTCAGTTTCCTCATGCATAAAGTGAGAGATGCCAAGAGACGACGACAGCTCCAAGGTCTTGGCAAGACAAGATCCTGTGGAGAGAAACTATGAGTGAGGGAGTGGCATGAAGGAAGAAAGGTTTGGGCAAGATGTGTCTGGAAGTAATGCATGGAAGCAGGCTTGGAGGTGTTTGCAATATCAACCAATTACTGGAGGATGTAGTGTTGGAATAAGGGACTACCAAAGGAAATGGGAAGGTAGGGGAAATTTAGAAGGCATTAGCAATCAGACTTGGTGACTTGTAGAAGTACTGACTCAAATGTAATGACATTATTTTGAACCTAGGTGATTGGATATTAGAGTCGAATTAGAATAAAACTATGTCGAAGGTAAAGCCTGTGTGAGACAAAATCAGAGTCTGTTTTTTGGGGCGCCTTGGTGACTGTCAGTTAAGCAGACGACTCTTGATTTCAGCTCAGGTCGTGATCTCAGGGTCATGAGATCAAGCCCTGTGTCAGGCTCCACACTGGGCTTGGAGTCTGCTTGAGATTCTCTCTCTCCGTCTCTCTCTACCACCCCTGCCCCAGCCCGGCATGCACACATGCTCTCACTGTCTCTCAAAAAAAAAAAAAAAAAAGGAAAAAAAAGTCTACTTTTGGCTCTGTCCACCCTAAATACCTTCCCTCCACTGCAAGAACTGCCTTTAGTTTCATTCTTAAGGTCTACATCAAGGACCCCTAGAGTCTGCACTTGCTCAGGACCCTTAATATTTACCCCCTATATAATCAGCTAGGCATACTGGATACTTGATCATCACAACAACTTTGGAGGTGTTCATTTTCTCTTGCTGTGTGACAAACTACCACAAACCCAAAAAATAATACCAAGGTATTCACTCACAATTCTATAGGTCAAAAGTTTGGCCAAGGCATAGCTAAGGTCTCTGCTCAGGGTCTCATAGGGCTCAAATCAAGAATTTGACCCTTTGAATTCTCATCTGGAAACTTTGAGGGGAATACCTACTTCCATGCTCATTCAGGATTCTTGGATAATTCAAGTCTTTGTGACTACAGGACTAAGGCCCACATTTCCATGCTGGCTGTCAGCCAAGGATTGCTCTCAGCTCCTGAAGGCCACCTAGGGCCCCTCTCTGCTCCCAGAGGCTACACACATTTCAAGCCATGTGGCTTCTTTCATCTTCAAAGCCAGGCATGGAGAATCTCCCTCATATCCAGTCTCTCTCCCACTTGGTCCTGACTTTGTCTCTGACCCCTAGACCCAGATTCAAATGGCTCATGTGATTAGCTTCTCAAATGAAATCAGAAGTCCTTGCTGGGTTTTACAAGGTCCTTTATTATCTGACACCAGGTTTCCTTTCCAGCCACGTTTCCAATCACATACTGCTTCTCTCATTCACTCGCTCCATTTATGTTCCTGGAACATGCCAAGCAAACTTCTGATTCATGCTCCTTGCATTAACTATCCTCTGAAGGAAATGTTCTGCCTCATAAAACACATACACACACACACACACACACAGAAACTTCTCCCACTTCACCTCAGTTGTATCTCCTCATAAAGGCCTTCCCAGAACATCTCGAATGCTTATTATCACTTTTGTCTGCTTCATTTTTATCAATTATATACTTATTTATTAATATCTTTGGCTGTTTTTTTACATATCTTTAATTTTGTATTCACTTGTTTACTTATGTATTTATTTGTTGACTTGCCTGTCTTCATCCCACTAAAATGGAAACTCCATGAAGGCAGGGGGATTTGTTTGTTATGTTCCCTCTCTTGTGTTTAGCATTGTTTTTTGATGCATAATAAGTATACCAACATATTTGCAAAGTAAATGATGTAAGTGTTTCCCTTTCATCCTTAAATCATTCATTCAGCTTATTTGCACAGTAAATACCGTGTGGTCATGATGCAACAGTCTCTGTGCCAGGTGCTGGGTATATAAGGGTATATACAATACACATGGTTCTTGCCCTTTTGAAATTTAAGGAACGGGGAGCCTGGGTGGCTCAGTCAGTTAAGCATCTGCCTTCAGCTCAGGTCGTGATCCTGGGGTCCTAGGATTGAGCCCCACATCAGGGTCCCTGCTCAGCGGGGAATCTGCTTCTCCCTCTGCCTCTGCCTCTGCCTCTTTCTCTATCTCTCATGAATGAATAAATAAAATCTTTTTAAAAATTTAAAGAATGATAAAAGACATAGACAAAAACAACAACAACAAAGATCCAACATGTGTGCCCTTCCAATAAGGGAAGGGCAGTGTGTTTTAGGAACACAAAAGGGCAAAATCTCTCTTAAGAGCAAAGAATTATACCTGTAAGAATTAGCAGGAAAATCGAGATCTAAGGAAAGAGTAAAAGGTAAGGCTTGGAATTAGGCTGGGGTAATGATAAAGATTGGTTTTCTATTTGTATGAAGAAAATGGAAAAGTTCAAACTGGTTTTTAGCATCCTCAGATTTTACTTAATAACTAATTTAATCCCCAAATTATTGCCCCAATCAAGAAAAGCATATGTTTTTATTTAGTAATCTCACTTGATACTTCAGATCAAAGACATTTGGATTTTTTTAAAGATAAAAGATCAAAAAAGAAACAACTCCCAAATGAGCTATTTTTTCCTTTGAATTATCACATCATGCACTACCAAATCCATTTAATGCAATAAATAGTTACCAAGGATATATCATTTGCATAAGGGTAAATAAGTCAGTATACCATTCCCCAAGGAATGTATAATTTTGTACAGAAGGTGGGTCTATATGCAAATAATTAAAATGCAAAACAAGCAATGATAAAAGTGTCTTAGGAGTGATTCAAGTGATTCAAAATGCTTTGAAAGTAGAGAAGACAAGGAATAACATTATTTGTTTGGCTAAATGAATTTTCCACATATGCAAATACAGAAAAATCTAATTCCTAAAGCTTTCAGAAATAAAGAATTTTTAAAATTCCTAGAAGTCACTAGAGACTCAAAGCAAAAAAAAAATGTATGTATATATATATATATATATATATATATATATATATATATATATACATATACATATACATATATACATATATATGTATATATATATAGCTTTGTCTCATCTCATCTGAGATTGAAGGTGAAATTTTGGTAATGAGGGTAAAAAAAAATATGTCATCTTGTTTATATTTTAAGCTAAAATGAAGAGTGAATTATTATTCTTCACCTATAACTATCAAAGGATTATCCCAGGTTTTGTGGACATTCTCATATGAGAAACCAGAGCTATATCATTTTGTTGTTTATATATTCCCCAATAAAATGTATGCAGAATAATCAAAAAACTTAAATGAAAATAAATTCTCCTGATATATTCCTTACTGTTGGCAAGCATGTTTTAGAACTCAATTCCTCTATTATCTTTCCTTATCACAGTAATATGAAAATTAGGAGCCTATCCATATTTAGTAAAATAGAACTTTCATAGTGCTGCATATAATTTCTTGGAAGATTTTAGCAGGAAAATATTCTTTATTTCCAGAAACAGTTATAAGAAAATTGTAGTAGCAGATCCTCAGTTGATTCCTTATAACATAGTGCCATCTAGAGATTAAAGCTGATGTTGCTACAAACTACATTACCTACAATTTATCTTCCAAATTATAGCATCACATTTTATTACTAATAAGTCCAGTAGGAGGAACTGTAGTAGGGTACATCTATATGAAGTACATTTGAAGTAAACTAATAAGCACAGACATGAGCAAATTCACATGTAATATATCAACATCTGATCATCGCATTGTGTGGCCTCTCCTTTGGGCAGTATTCTCTTCATTCCTGTGCTAATATGTCTAGTAGTTTAGTGACACATCATAGTATTGAGGGAAGTAATATGGAGGCATAAAAATGTGTGCATGATTAGATTTTGTAAGGAGGCTTAACTAAATTTCTATGAAGAAGCAAGACAGTTTTCGTCATAAATATGGAGTATGTATTAAGTGCCTACCATGGGTAAGACATTGTACTGAGCATATGTGTAAGTTTCCTGAGGCCTGCTATAATGAATCACCAATGGCTGAAGTTTGTTCTATCATAGTTCTAAAGGCTAGAAGTCTGAAATCTAGGCGTAGTCATGCTGCACTCCCTCTGCAGAATCTAGGGGAGAATCCTTCCTTGCCCCCAAGCTTCTGGTGGCTGTTGGCATTCCTCGAATTCCTTGGCTTGTGGCCACGTCACTCCAATTTCTACCTTCATCTTCCCATCCCCTCCTCTCTGTGTCTGGCTGTGACCTCATCACTTCATAATTGAGGAAAAGGCCCATATGCACAGATCAAAAATTATCCAGATCAGAGTTTCTCAACCTAGACAATATTGACATTTGGGCCAGATAATTCCTTGTTGTGAGAGCTGTCCAAAGCAATCTAGAATATCCCTGACCTCTGCCCATTAGACGTCAGTAACACCCACCTCTTAGTTGCGACTTAGAGCCTGCCAAGTCAGACTGCAGATTCTGAAAGGGCCCAGTCGCTAGTTCTAGCCCATCACAGCCAGAATCCATGTACAGTCCCGCTGGCCCAGGGATCATGCAGAAGACACTCCCATGTCCTTGATCCCAGCTACAGCCCTGGAAAGAGCTCTGTACCACGGAGGACTGCGTTATAGCCCCATTTGGCTTGATCCTATCACCAGCATCATACATCAAGGAACCTAGGAGCAGTCAGGCCCACCCCTGCATTGGATAATAGGAATTCAGAACTTGGTCCCTGCTGTGGACCCTGAAGTGGCCCATGAACTAGCCCCAGCCCTGTCACATGGTCTGAGAGCCCTTGGAGGTAAACCTGCCAAACTTAGAGAGACCATAGACTCTGAAAGGGCCTGTAACTGAGCTCTTATCCCAGCCAGAGTATGTGAATGCTCTTGCTGGCACAGAGACTGTGCAGGAGACATTCTTATCTCTGCTCCTGGAGAAGCTGAAAGGGCCCCATACATGGCTCAAGCCTCCATGGTCTGCCAGTAATCCTGAGCGTCCATGGTCCCAGTGGGAGACATTTCCATCTGCACCCCCAGAGATCCTGAAGGACCATCCAACCCCATCACAGTCACACAGTTTACTAGCAGACCTCCCAGCCCAGACACCCAATAGAAGACATTTTTGTCTGCATTCCCAGAAATCTTAAAAGGACCCTATACTCAGCTGTAGCCTCTCCAGCTGCAATCTAGTCCAATCCATCCGGGGACCTGGCAAAAGACTCCCATTCATGTCTCTAGAGCTAGATCTGCAGATGTCAGTTTTGTTCATTGTTTTGTTGTTGTTGTTAATTCTTTTCGCAGAATTAAACGATGTGTCACAATGTCACATTCTCTTTTTTGCATATGACACCAAAACCACAAGCAACAAGAGCAAAAATTTATAAAGTGAATCTACATCAAACTAAAACGCTTCTGTACAAGAAAAGAAAAAGTCAACGGAATGAAGCAACAACCTGCAGAATGGAGGACATACTTGCAAAGTATCTATCGGATAAGGGACAAATATCCAAAATATGTAAAGGAATTCTTACAACTATATAGCAAATCATCATCATCATCATCTGATTAAAAATGGGCAGAGGACATGAATAGGCATTATTTCCAGAGAAGATATACAGATGGGCAAGTCTGGGTATACACCCAAAGGCAATGAAATTACTATCTGAGAGAGATACCTTCATGCCCATGTTTTACAGCATTATTCACAGTAGCCAAGATAAAGAAAAAAATCTCAGTGTCCATCAATGGATGAATAAATAAAGAAAATGTGATATTATAGAGAGAGAATGGAATATTATTCAGCCATGAGAAAAATGAAATCCTGACATTTGCAAGAACATGGATGGACCCTGAAAGCATTATGCTGAGTGAATTAAGTCAGACAGAGAAAGATAAATCTGTGTAATCTCACTTGCATTTGAAATCTTAAAAAAAAAAAAAATCAGCCAAACTCGCAGAAACAGAGAGTAAAATGGCAGTTGCCAGGAGTAGGGGTGGGGAAAATGGAGAAATGTTGGTCAAAGAGTACAAAGGGTATCCCCATTCATTCATAAGATGAATAAGTTCTAGGGATCTAATTAATATTCAGCAAAGTGGCAATAGTTAACAATAATGTATTAATGTACTTAAAAGTTGCTAAGAGAGTAGATCTTAAATATTCTCCCCACACACATACACAAAATTGTAATTATATAAAGAGATGGCTGTCTTAATTGACTAGCCTTAGAGTTATCAACCTTATCGAATCATTTTGCAGTATATACATGTATCAAGTCATCATGTTGTATGCCTTAAACCTACATAATGGTATATGTCAATTAACTCTCATACAGCTAGAAGTTGGGAGGAACAGGTTGTCCAGATTATTATTACAAACACTATGAACTAGAAATTTAGAGGAGGAAGAAATCAAAATGGACTGGATTATTAAAGAAGGTTTCATGGAGGAAATGAGAAGCGAACTATTCATTGTATAAAAAATACCACTTGGAATTGTGAAAGAGATCTGAAAAACATTACTGGCTAAGGTCCTCTTACCGAGAAGCACTGTGAGCTTGTTAAGACTGAGGGCCTTACCACACTCATCTTCATGTGCAGTTCCCAGCACAGTCCCTGGCATAAAGCAACTCTCACAAATGTCTGTGAAGTCAATGAAGCCAATTAGGTTAAATTAATGGATCAGAATCAAAAGTGAAGAGTCCTCAATGATAGACTAGGGAATCTTACATTTATTTTGTTAGTTATGGGGAAAACTTGAAGGATTTCACGTAGGAAAGATAAACTGAGTAAAGAAAGCAGGGGTGTATAAAAAATATTGAAGAGGCCAGAAATAAGATCAAGCTAAGAAATTATTAAAATAGTCTTGCTATGAAGTAAATGAGTTTGGGGACCAAGATAATGACAGTGGGAATTAAATTGAGGTATCAATGATGGGAAAAAATAATTGTCATTTTTTTTTATTATTGGATTTGAAGAAGATGTAGAAAAAGGCATAAAGGGAAACTTTCAAGTCAGAGTGATCAAGAGAATAGGTTTTGTTCATTTGAGAAAAAGAGGGAAGTCTGGAGTGTGAGACAGATGAAGAACATGAGATGAGGACGCACATCCAAGAACAGCTGTTCACTGAGATGCAGGACAGGTTATTTTTACGCTCGGGGTGATCTTCAGCAAAGTAACTATAGTGGAGAATGGAACTAAATACATCTGAGGTAATTTGTGATCAATTTTAAAAATTACTTGCTAGATATTATTTCCTTAGAAATTCATTAGATCTTTTGGACCCCTAAAAAATTGTTTTTGCAAAGATTTCTAAAGCAATTAGTCTGAATTCAAAATCATGAGTTGTTTTTCCTCAGTGACTCTCACACTGAAAGGGTAGGCACTACCAGATTCCTGCATTATCCATATTCTAACATGCCAGCCACTCTTTCCTCTGGATATGTTGATGTTCAGGACACAGGAAAGTTCAAATCAACAGTTATTTTAACATGACAAACAAGCTTGAGGAAAAAGTTTATGTGAAAGAAAAAAATCTTAAATCCATTAAACAAGTGGATTTTTTTCATTGTTGCCAATAGTTTATGCGAACTTGTTATTGAGGACTTGTAAAAATAACTGTTTACTTTTTTTTCATTTTCTGTTTTGTAATTTTTAGATTGTCATCCTTTATAAGCATTTTAATGTTTCCAGTTACCATATATATTTTTTTGAGAGTGGAACATCATACTTAATTAAGAAAATAATTTCATTTTAAAAAATTATCACTAGGCTAGGAATTAGTAAATGGAGAACACAGGCAATTCAAACTCCAAATCTGTTGCTAAAAAAAATGGGGATTTTCTTCTACTGTATAGGTGATTACTTAATTATCTTATTTTACTTAATGATCTTGTCTTATTTTAAAATCTTAACTTGGTCTATCCATGTTGTTACAAATAGCAACATTTTGTTCTTTTTATGGCTGAGTAATATTCTATTGTATATTTTTACCACATCTTCTTTATGCATTCATCTATCCATAGATATTTAGGTTGATTCTGTATCTTGGCTATTTTAAATAAAGCTGCAGTGAACATAGGGATGCACATATCTCTTCACATTGGTGTTTTCATTTTCTTTGGATAAATATACAGAAGTGAAATTGCTGAATGGTATGGTAGTTTTATTTTTAATTTTTTTTTTATTTTTACTTTTTGGGGGTGGGGGAGAGGGGAAGAACGAGAATCCCAAGTAGGCACCATGCCCAGCACAGAGCCCGACAGGGAGCTTGATCTCACCACCCCGAGATTATGAGTTGAGCTGAAATCAAGAGTCAGGCACTTAACCAACTGAACCACCCAGGAGCCCCAACTATTTTTAATTTTTTAAGGTAAGTCCATATTTTCATTGTGGTTGAAACAATTTATATTTTAAAATTTTGTATGGTGACAGATGGTAACTAGACTTATCATGGGGACCACTTTGTAGTACATAAAAATATTGAATCACTATGATATATCCCTGAAACTATTAGGATACTATATGTTAATTATACTCCAGTTAAAAAAAATCATATCTTAGTATTCCTGTAGTCAATATGTGAGTACATACACACTGAATTCTGGTGTTCTGGTTTGGAGAATAATTTTTTAAAAAGAATCAACTATCAAAATCAGAACTAAAGCCATTAATTTTGTTGAAGTTTATAATTAAAATTCTTTTTATTTGTGAGAGAAAAAAGTATGTATTGTTAAAATTAGACCCAGATAGTAATATAAAATAAGATGAGAATTAAGGTGGAGTGAAAATAACTTTACATTTAGATCTCCCTCCCCCAAAAAACTGAATAAATAAAAAGCTTTTTAAAAAGAATGCAGTGTTTCTTATAAATGCTCTTTGGTTACATACTAAAGACAATTTCCCTCAAGAGCCATGCATTTGTCCAATAAATTTAATTAGTTAACAAAAAGTGTAATAAAAAATGTCATTAGTCTCACCACCCTTTTCAAGAATTTATCTGAATTTCAGTATCACAGATGGACCCCATTTCTAATTCCAGGCTTCACTGGGAGCCCAGATATGTATAAGCTGGAAAGACAGGTGACCCTTGAGGTCTTGCAGTGCTTTGGTTAATTATTACAGGAGGCTTGCATTTTGTCTGAAGCCCTCTGGATTTTATGCCTCAGAGCAGTACTCCACAGTTAGGTTGGGATGGGAGAAAGCAGCCCTTTCTTTTGTATGGTGGATGAAGGGGTTGCTGTGAACTCAGGCACGTTCTTGGGCAGACTAATTTCATGAACATGTACCCAAACTTAAAAATGTGGAAAGTGATTCTCTTAAAAGCACTCAGTGTGGGTACTCCCTTCATGCACCCCCAGGCTCAGAGAAACTGGAGTAAATGATAAATTGGGTGAATCGTAAGTGATGCTGTTAGCACTGCACAAGGATGGGGACTCAGCTAGAGCTAGACCCACCAAAGGCCAGATCTAAGGAACACTCAGACAACCATTGCCTTGGGGAGTGGAGGCGGTGTTGGCTTATCTTCAAATTTAAGAAAATCCAGCAATCCTAATGTCCAATAACCTGATTTTAAAATATTAACTCAAAAACCTTTAAAAAATATACTGTGCGTACCAAACAGATCAGTACTACTCCTCATTTGGCCCAATTTGTGCTTCCTGTTGTTGATTGTTTTATTGTTCTTGTTTTCTGCTTAAAACACATTCTTTTATTTCAAGGTATAAGACATAATGATTATAACTCCATAAAACAGAAGTGTATAGGGGCGCCTGCGTGACTCAGTTGAGTAAGTACTGGACTCTTGATTTCAGCTCAGGTCATGATCTCAGGGTTGTGGGAACGAGCCCTGCCTTGGGCTCTATTCGGCAGGGAATCTGCTGGAGATCCTCTTCCTCTCCTACCATCCCTCCCCCACTTGCACACTCTCTCTTTAAATAAGTAAATAAATAAATAAATAAATAAATAAATAAATAAATAAATAAAATCTTTTTAAAAAAAGTTTATATCACCTCTTGATATAAACAGTATAGCTTTTTTACTAAGTCAATTACAAATGAAATTAATGGCAATTCAGAATAAATTTTCATAGTTGTCATTTAGAAAATTCATTCGTTCAGCATATATTTGCTGAATGTTTATTATTTGCAGGTACATCCTAGCTAACCTCAACGTACAAATAAGAAAAATACATGAACTTCCAATTTAATATGAAAATAAAGTTTGTAAATAAGTAACAATGATATAAATTTATGAGCCTTTTGAATTAGGAAATTTTTAAAACAGGGATATGGACTCAAAGAGAAGTACATGATTATCCCAACTAGAATGCATTATTCATTAAAAGATTCTTTGGGAAAAAAAGTAATTTCTGCTTTACAAATTGATGTATTTTGGGGGTGCCTGGGTGGCTCAGTCGGTTGGACATCTTGACATCTCAGGGTCCTGATATCGAGCCCTGCATCAAGCTCAGCACTCAGTGGAGAGTCTGCTTGAGATTCTTTGTCCCTGTCCCTCTACCCCCTTGCCTCAAATAATTAATAAATAAATTTAAAAAAATAAAAACAAAAAATGGATGTATTTGGGTCTCCAACAATGTTAGATTACGAGTACTAAATTTCTGCACAATGTTTAGACAAAGAACACTAAAAAAGAGAAAGGAATCACCACTGTCTTGAAAACATTTAAAAAATTCTGACGTATATTTTATAAGTTATGGAAATAAACTTTTTATAGCCAATAGAAAATCTGACATTTCCTACACACTAAAATGTGAATGCTACTTTATAAGCATACCCTTTCATAAAACCATGCTAATAAAGACAATGGCAGGATATATAAAATTTCCATTGCCTTTCAACTCATATGCACTCAAAAATATTAAGTAACAGCAAATTGAGAAAAGAGGAAATAATCTCAAGCTCCTAATTCTATAGCAAGAATGAAAAAAAAATTATTGATAGTTTTTATCCTTTTATTTAGTGAAGCTATATATAATAATGCTAAAAAGCAAGAAGTTTATAATCAGGGCCACCTGGTAACCTGGTCAGTTAAGCATCTGACTCTTGATTTCAGCTCAGGTCATGATCTCAGGGTCATGAGATGAAGCCCTGTGTCAGGCTCTGAGCTGAGTTTGCAGCCCGCTTAAGATTCTCTCTCTCCCTCTCCCTCTGCCCCTCCCATTCATGTCTGCACACGTGCATTTCCTCTCTCAAATAAATAAATCTTTTTTAAGAAAGAAGTTTATAATCAAACAGACTTTTATAACCAGACTATATTTTAATCTAGGCTCTAATTCTCAGGAGTAGAGTCATCTTATCAAAGGGTTAGGTTTTAAAGTCACTGAATGAGATGAAAATAAGGTACAAAAAATTACCTTTGAAATCTCTTTGAGAATTGAGCCACAATGGAAAACAATACATCATCTCTTAATAAATCATAATCGCCCGTTTTCTTTGTGCCTTGTTTCTTTTGTTAAGTACCAGATAAATTAGTCAGTGTGTGTTTAAAGATCACATTGTATAAAATAAGTTAACTCTAGATGCTCAGAAGTATTGAGAGTGGAATAACAGGTGGGATCATCAAAATTTAGAGTTATTTTGCTTCCTATCTTCTTCCCTACAAGTATTAGTGAATTACCAAGACTATGAATGTATAATGTGATACCATTGGAAAGATAGATAAGCTTCCTTATTAATAAATTAATGAAAATAATATCTCTTTCTCAGAACTTTTTGAGAAGATTAGATTTTATGTGTATATAGTAAAACAGTACTTAGGACAGTGCAACAAATAATTTTTCCTACAAATAAATGTTAGTGATGTTAACAAAGTATTACTTTCCAATTTTGAAGATGGGGCAAAGGTCTTCCCATGTCCCAAAACACACACAAAGCTATATTCTTAAGGGCATAATATGATCAATCTTGTGTTTTAGAAGCATGTATTAATATATTTTCTATTTGCCTCTCCAGATGCGCCCATTTACTTTTCCATTCTCCTCTGTGCCCTAAAAAGCCAAACTTTATGAACTACAACTACTGGGCTCCCTGGCTTTCCTTTTCGGTTTGACCAATAAAAGGTCATGGCAGGAGCCTAAAGAGGAAGAGGAATAAAGGTCAGTATCTATTTCCCTGTTTCCCTCCAGGCCATGGATCAGCAATGCTCTGTTACTTTACCAAAAGCCACAGATTTGTCATGTGGCCTCCTACAGTTAGCACCCTCTCTCCTGTTTGGGAAGGTACTTCTGTCTCTGGCTGCTACAGGTAACTGCTCTCTTTTGTTGCATGGAGGATGGATTGAAAGGGAAGAAGACTGGACACAGAGAGACTCTTAGAATTACTTGTAGACAGGAAATAATGAGGATCTGACCAAAGCAGTGGATGATGAGTCAGAGAAAACATAACAGAAATAAGACACATTTATAATATATCTCTCAAAATAAATTATAACTAATTGAATGAAAGAACAAGGGAGAGAATAAGTCCAGGATCCAAGAGGATGCCCAAGTATTAGGAGATCAATGAAGATTGAAGTTGATGCCATTCCCAGACAGAGAGGTGTGACCAATCTAATCTGTTTTTTGCCTGGCTTCTATAATCATTCATTTGGAAGTTGATCACTTGTTTCCTTGAGTTGGCTCTTATATTTTATTCAGCATTTACTAAGACCTCACCTAGTCTCCCTTGTGAGACTGGGAAAATTATTTGATAAAAGGCTTTATTTTTGAGTAGTCAAAAATTTTAAAGCACAATTTAAAGAAAATGTTTCTTAAGTTTTAAACAGCTCTATTGAAGTAAAATTGCATAAAATAGACTGCATTTATTTGAAGTGTACAATATGACAAGTTTTGACATATGTATCTATGCGAAACCATCACCACAAGCAAGACAATTAACATATGCGTGACTACCCAAAGTTTCCTGTTGGCTTTTTGTAGTCAGTCCCCCCTTCCCACATGGACAGTGGGTTTTTCCAGGCTTTTTTTATATCTAGATACATAAGTTTGATGAGAGTGATTATATTTCTACATAAACTCTTAATCCTGCCATAAAAATTAGTGGATGCTCACACTCTGAGAATCTCAAAATAAAAAGATAAGGTTAAATAAAATTGGGCCTCTGAAAAAGCTTTTATTACTTTCTGTTTTTATGACTTTTCTGTTTTTAAGTAAACTAAATTTGTGTGCCCTAAGGTTCATTTTAAAAGAAACCCAAAAAAAAACATATCACCCACTTGCCTTAAGGACACAATGAACTAAATAGAAAACATCTTGACGGGGCCTAACTATTTCAGTTTTATCCCTATATCTAGCATTACATACACACATAGTACTGTGTTTGATAGAAAAACTCATCCTAGTCTTTCAATCCAGTGGCATGAAAACAATAGATGAAAACAACAAGGATATCATAAAAAACAGAAAATAACAGTGAAAAATGTGTTGAATTAAATTTAGAGATTTCTATACATGTTTGTGGGCCTAAAAATTCAACTAATATTGAATTTCAGTGTAATTTTACAGTATACTGGACCCCAACATCTGGACTGCTCTTGATCGTTCTGAAGTTTTGTTTAGGTTTCCACCTCCTGTTGTCCTAGTTTTTTGGAGATTGTTCTATAAAGAATCATGTTTGTGAAAAAAGTCATATTTGTATTAAAGAAGTATTTTCTTCTGTATGGTTTTCAGAATGATTTTCTTTTGTGCCTAGAGGAGAACGAAAAGCACTTATTCCTCCAACAGGAAGCCTGGAGAAATACCCAGCTCTGCTGTGTGGTCACGTGCTGCTTCCTGTTACATTCCAGGAATTGCTCTTGGGTGTAAACAATCATTTTCCAGGGGACAGGCCATGGCTGCATCTGCCTTGGGTATCACTCGAAACTTGCAGAGCATGTGAAATAACTGGCCATCGCTGTTAAATTAATTCTGGTAGAGCAGAAACTCTCCATTTGTGGAATGCGTCACACTTGTGTCAAGTTCATTCTGGTAAGCACAACTTTTAGGCAAGCAAAATGCATTATTGATTAGATTCTATGCATCTTTTGCCCCTAATAAAGCATTCTTTGATTGTTTTACCATATTGAAAAGCGTGTTTGAAAAGGAAATTTCTACAAATCTCTTTTTAAGCTTTCCAGCATCTGCCAGCAATGACCATAATAAATGAAAACCTGCCTATAAAAATACCCACAGCATCATAAGAATATAAGGATATTTAATTTGAGATATTCAAAAATTGGACACAACCTTCAGAATAATGTATAATATGTTAGTCATGATTTAGGAGTTTACTGCACAAAGACATAGAAATCTGTATTCAATGACTAGATAAAGGTGTAGATAAGACACGAGGAGTTTATTCCAAAGATGATTAAAGCTGTAAACTGTTGTTCAATATAGGTGCTACTAGCCATGTTGGCTATGTCAGTATGAATGCAAATTAATCAAAATGAAATAAAATTAATATTTCAATTCCTCAGTCTCACCAGTCACATTTCAGGTGCTCAATAGCCATGTCGGGAGAGTGGCTATCACAGTACACAGCATAGATATAGAACAGTTCTATCATCACAGAAAGTTCTATTGGACCAAGAGGGTATACAAAATATAATACATAAAGAAAAATTAAAGGAACTAGGATTATTGCTCTTAGAAAAAAGGAATGAGTGACTTTAACAACATATGACGAAGTTTTATGCTGTTTCTCTATATTTAAAAAAAACAGTCGAGTGACACATCTGATTTTTTAAACTACATTGATTAGAAGTTTTAACTATCATTGTATAGTACAGAGGGGCAAAACTAGATTTTATGGAACCTCAAGCTTATATAATTTGGGGGGAACTTTTAAGGGAAAGAATAATAAAATTAGTCATTTGAGAACATTTTTACAGAATGATTTAAAAAATCACAACAAATTACAAATTTTAAAAAACTGACAAATACCACAAACCAAAAATACAAGAAGCAGCATTTTTGTCAACTTTCTAACACTCTTCTATTGCCTACATCTTGCCTCTTCATATGACAATCTTCTGATATCATTTTGTAGGAAAGAATAGAAAGACAATTCATTTTATTTTCAAGCATGGTCAGTTAAAATTTGTTTTTTATTATTGAAGTTAAGATACACAAAAACACGTGACTTCATATGGACATGTACCTTTTTTTTTAAATATTTACAGATTTGTGTCCTACAAACATATTCTGATAAATTTTCCAACAAAGAGGAAAAATATATGTGATACATTAATAATTTTATATGCTACATTTTCAAGTATTCCTCATAGAGGAGAATTTCTGCTTTGACTAGGTGTCGATGAGAACCATTCCTTGCTTATAATTTACAAATCTGAAAAACTGAAGAATTTGCCAGCTTCAAGCTCCACACACTTCAACCTTTATTTGTCTCCCCTTCCCACATAGGTCCAAGAACAAGTCCCATGGGAAGAACTCATAATTTTACAATGCTTGGCCCTAAATCTTCATTTCATGACACCAGGTAAGTCACCAGTGGGCAGTAAATAGGAATATCCCTGGAAACGATTCCTACCGGGGTCTAACTAGCAACAACTGAACTACATATAGAAGTGACTATGAGCCATAGAAAAGTATGTTCCACTACACTCAAACTAAATGTATACAACACTCAGCTTCACTTCACCTGGATCCCAAAAATGCTCATGGTGAGTCTACTGCCATCACCAAGGGAAAGCATGGCAGACTGTACACACGAGTACAAAATGATAGCAATTTAACTGAGTGCAATTAAAATAACTTACTTTTGCAAATTTTATGAAAATATATGACCATGTGACACAATGCTAGGACCCCTCCCAGGGCTTTGAAAGGATCTATGCAAATGAGGAGCTATGAAACTAGATTCCATTAGTTTCTGGGTAAATCCATCTCTGACAAAGGATGCATTCTTCACTGACACACTGAGTAATAAAGGTTGAAATATAAGGATTCTGACACAGTTATGGAATGTTGGCATTATGGCTTAATAGATATAGACTCCCAACTTCAGTATTCAAGAAGCTGTTTATTCCTTTTTAGTTCTTTTGCCTTTGTTTAAAATATACTGCCACAAGATAAGTGGTAGCTTCTAAAATCTTCATGATCTAATAGCCACATTTCTGTAACATAAGTTAACTGAGAGAGGATCAAAGTGATATATGTCTATGTTAAATAATTCTTTATAATATCAGAGAAATACAGCCATTACTGAGTGAAGTCTATTTTAAAGAAGTAAATGTTAAAAGAAACTAAAGGTAACACTAGCCATCCATTGTACTTATCCTCAATTATTATTGATGCTTTACTGAATCCTTGTTCAAGCCTTTGCTAAGAACAGAACAGTTTTTTCTCTCTCTTGTCAGGTTACATACAGAACTCTAGTGTTATGTGGCTACAAAACATTTGGGGTTTTTTCCTTTCTAAAAAGAACCAATGTTTCTCATTTCCTTTTTTCCCCCCAGTCTCACATAATACAAACAAAACTCTTGGAGAATGATGGGTGGATATCAAAGAACAGCATCTCATCAGCACTCCCCTCCTTTCAGCCTTCCCGCATGAGGAAGGAAGAGAGACCATAGATCATAAACCCCAGCAACCATGGACCCCCCCCCAATCGAGTTTTCTCTCCTACAACTGCTCTTCTATACTTTCATTATATACACTATATCACTCTAAACTTCTTCCTTCCTCCACCCTAAAATCACCAAATCAATAACCTAGCCCCATTCATTTGTTTCTGGGGCAACACAGTGGAACAGACACATCTGCTCATTGATAAACTCACCTAGTGAAGAAGCATATACAGTAGCCCCCTCTTATTGGTGGGGGATACATTTCAAGACACTGAGTGGATACGTGAAACCATGGATAGTACTAAACCCTATATATACTATTTTTCCTATAAAAACAATGTTAAGCTTAATTTCTAAATTAAGCACAATAAGAGATTAACCACAACAATAATAAAATGGAACAATTATAATAATATACTATAAGAAAAGTTATGTGAATGTGATCTCTTTCCCTCTCAAAATATCTTATTGCACTGTACTCACGCTTCTTCTTGTGATGAGATGAGATGATAAAATGCCTACGTGATGAGATGAAGTGAAGTGAGTGATAGGCACTGTGATGTAGCATTAGGCTACTACTGACCTCTGATACTGTGTCAGAAGGAGGATCATATGCTTCCAGATCATGGTTGATTGTGGGTAAAAGAAACTGCGGAGAGTGAGACTACAGATGGTGGCACGGGGGTGGAGGGGACTACTGTAGCTTAAAATGTTAGGCTTATATTAGAACAGAACTTTAAACAGATGCATTTGATCAGAGCACATCAAGTTTCCTAAAAAGTGACATGCAGTGGTTTCTCCATAATTAGAAAAAGATTACTAGCTAAGACTGAACTTCTACAAAGTATAATTTATAAAGATGGTTTTAAAATCAACAAATATTTCCTCTGTAACCATAAGTATTGCACATCAAGTCTGCAAAAGTAACTAGACCCTTCTCCTATAGAAGACTGCAGGCTAGTTGAACAAAAGGATGTCAAAGTTCTTTTAGGTAATTATAATAGAATTAAGCTGACAACAACAAAAGTCAGGAAAATTCACCAGAAAAGTATAACTGTTATATGACTGTATACAGATTTAGAATAATGATCCAAAGGAGTTTGAGTTACAGTTGTGGTGGATGGTATGAAATGAACAAAACTAAAGAGGCAGAAAAGCATAAAATGTTTGGGGGAGAAAGGGTGGATCCACTTTGTTTCTGGTTCAAAGTGACCAGGGGAAATATCAGAAGAAAAACATAAATATTAAGGACAATAATATAGATGTGGGGCTCAAATTCAAGTCAAATATTTTATTCTATAGATAATGCAACTCCAATTGGAAAAAAAAACTTTATAGATTAATTAAGCAATGGGTAGCAATATTTTAATGGAAGTAATCTGGCCATGTTATCAATATCATACCAAATATAGAGGGAAGATCAGAAGCAAAGAAATTTTTTCTATTATTAGAATCCCATATGTTGAAGCATTCCTGAGTACTGAGAAGAATTTATTTGGTCATGAGGAAATATTTTTCACTTATTAAATTATATGAAATAGCATTTTTATATAAGAATTTTATGCCTGTATACATGGAGGAGGTTGATATAAGTTTTTCTTGGTAGTGGAATCCTAATCATTTTATCAATTACATAATTTATTGAGTGATTCTTATGTGTCTAGGACTATGTCAGTTGTTTTCCTTCCATTTGTATGTCATTTCATGCTTATAGTAAGCCTTTTTTATTTTACAGGAGATGAAATTTAAGCCTACCAGTGGCTACTTGCCCAAAGCTACACAAGTAGTAGTGGCAGAGCAAGAATTTGAACTCAGTCTGGCTCATTTAGAAGCTGGCACTCCCACCACTATATTATGCTGTTTTATATAATAAGATTTGTTATAGAATAAATCAAGAATTTTATGATCTATTTATTCTAGAACTAATTCCATATAATGAAAAATACCAGTTTCTTTAAATGGTGTAGAAATCCCCTGCAGAACCCAATGTGGCTAGCTATGTTTGCATGGTACACAGTATTTGGATATGAACCTTCACATTAATTAATTCTAATGTATCCACAGAGTACCTATTATATTCTAGACACCAAGTGCCAGAACTAAAGAAATGATATGACCACATTCCTCTTCTTAACAGCTCACATTCTGATGGGAAAATAAGATTGTAAACAAGTACATTAAAATATCTGGAATGAAAAATGTACTGGAGTTACTCAACAGTAGAACAGGCAGAAAAGAGAATCAGCAAACCTGAATGGAGCCCCATTGAGATTATCCAGTCTGAGGAACAGAAAGTAAAAAGAATTTTAAAAATGAACACAGCCTCAGATGAATGATGGACACCATCAAGCATATCAGCATATGCATAATGGAAGCCCCAGAAGGAGAAAAGAGACATAAATGGGCAGAAAGAATATTTGAAAAATGATGGCTGAAAATATTCCAAATTTGAAAAACACTAATTTACAAATACAAGAATCTCAATAAACTCAAAGTAGGATAAACTCAGATCCACACCTAGACACACTAGGATCAAACTGTCAAAAGAAAAAGAGAGGATCCTAAAAGTAGCAACAGAGTAGCAACACATCATGTACAAGGTTGGCTTATTAAGATTAACAGCTGAGGGGCACCTGGGTGGCTTGATTTCGGCTGAGGTCATGATCTCCGGGTTGTGGGACTGAGCCCCCCAGTGGGCTCCACGCTGGGCATGGAGCCTGCTTGGGATTTTTTCTCTGCCTCTCCCCTCTCCTAAAAATAATAAATAAATAAATAAATAAATAAATAAATAAATAAATAAATAAATAAATAAATAAATAACAGCAGGGGTGTCTGGATGACTCAGTTGGTTGGTTAACTGCCTTTGGCTCAGGTCATAATCTCAGGGTCCTGGGATTGAGCACCACATTGCGCTCCCTGCTCATTGGTGAGTCTGCTTTCCCTCTCCCTCTGGCCCCCCCTCCCTCCCCTGCTCATGCTCTCTCTCTCTCTCTTTTTCAAATAAATAATAAATAAATGATCTTTAAAAAAAAGAAAAAAAAGATTAACAGCTGCTTTCTCCTCATAGATCATGAAGCCACAAAGGTATTGTGTTGAATGAAGAGACCGTCAAATGAGAATTTTATATCTAACAAAACAAATCTTCAAAAGCCAAAGGAGGAATTAAGGCATTTCCAGATAAGCAAAACCTAAAATTATTTGTTGCTAGCAGACTATCCCTACAAGAAAAATTAGAGTCCTAAAACAAAAGGACATAAGACTAACTCTAATCCACATGAAGATATATCCCAGGTTATATATATCCCAGGTGGGATATAACACAGGAATGCAAGGTTTTTCAGCATATGAAAATAAATCAATGTAATACATGTATTTCTAGGATTAAGGACAAGTGCCATACAATCATCCCCATAGATACAGCGAAAGCATTTGACAAAATTTAACATCCTTTCATGATAAAAACACTAACCAACCAGGATTGGAAGAGAATATCCTTAATCTGATATATGCTTCCTACAAGAAACCCACAGTTAACATCATACTTTATGGTGAAAGACTGAAAGCTTTCTCACTAAAATGAGGACAAATATTTTGTCAAATGCTTTTTCTGCATCAATTGAGAGGATCATATGGTTCTTGTCTTTTCTTTTACTAATGTACTCTATCACATTGATTGATTTGCAAATGTTGAACCACCCTTGCATCCCAGGAATAAATCCCACCTGTTTATGATGGATAATCCTTTCAATGTACTGTTGGATCATATTGGCTAGGATCGTGTTGAATATTTTGGCATCCATGTTCATCAGGGATATTGGTCTGTAATTATCCTTTTTGATGGGGTCTTTGCCTGGTTTTGGAATCAGGGTAATGCTGACTTGATAGAACGAGTTTGGAAGTTTTCCTTCTATTTATATTTTTTGAAACAGCTTCAGTAGAATAGGTATGATTTCTTCTTTAAATGTTTGGTAGAATTCCCCTTGGGAAGTCATCTGGGCCTGGACTCTTGTTTTTTGGGAGGTTTTTGATTACTGCTTCAATTTTGTTACTGGTTATTGGTCTATTCAGATTGTCTATTTCTTCCTGTTTCAGTCTTAGTAGTTTATAAGTTTCCAGGAAGGCATCCATTTCTTCCAGACTGCTTAATTTGTTGGCATATAGTTGCTGGTAATAATTTCTAATAATTGTTTCTATTTCCTTAATGTTAGTTGTGAACTCTTCCTTCTCATTCATGATTTTATTGATTTGGGTCCTTTCCCTTTTCTTTTGAATAAGTCTGGCCAGAGGTTTATTGATCTTATTCTTTCAAAGAACCAGCTTCTAGTTTTGTTGATCTGTTCTACTGTTTTTCTGGTTTCTATTTCATTGATTTCTGCTTTAATCCTTGTTATTCCTCTTCTCATGCTTGGTTTAGGCTGTATTTGCTGTTCTTTCTCCAGCTTCTTTAGGAATAAGGTTGGCTTGTGCATTTGGGATTCCTCTAATTTTTTGAGAGAGGCTTGGATGGCTACGTATTTCCCCCTTAGGACTACCTTTGCAGTATCCCATAGGTTTTCGACCAATGTGTTTTCATTCTCATTAGTTTCCATGAATTGTTTAAGTTCTTCTTTAATTTCCTGGTTGACCCAATCATTCTTTAGCAGGATGCTCTTTAACTTCCAAGTGTTTGAATTACTTCCAAATTTCCTCTTGTGATTGAGTTCCAGTTTCAAAGCATTGAGGTCTGAAAATATGCAGGGAATAATCTCAATCTTTTGATATATGTTGAGACCTGATTTATGACCCAGTATGTGGTCTATTCTGGAGAAAGTTCCATGTGCACTTGAGAAGAATGAGTATTCTGTTGTTTTAGGATGGAATGTTCTGTATATATATACGAAGTCCATCTGGTCCAATGTGTCATTCAAAGCTCTTTTTGTGGCTCTTCTGCTTAGATGATCTGTCCATTGCCGTGAGTGCAGTGTTGAGGTCTCTTGCTATTTATGTATTATTATCAATATGTTTCTTTATTTTGGTTATTGGTTTATATAATTGGCTGCTCCCATGTTGGGAGCATAGATATTTACAATTGTTAGATCTTCTTGTTGGATAGACCCTTTAAGTATAATATAGTATCCCTCTAAATCTCTTACGGTCTTTGATTTAAAATCTAATTTGTCTGAAATGAGGATTGCTACCCCAGCTTTCTTTCGAGGTTCATTAGCATGGTAGATTGTTCTCCATCTCCTCACTTTCAATCTAGGTGTTTTTAGGTTCAAAATCAGTCTCTTGTAGACAGCATATGGATTTCCAGGGGAATGTTGAAAAAGAAAACCAAAGCTGGGGGCATCAGGATGCTTGATTCAAGCTATATTACAAAGCTGTGATCATCAAGACAGCATCATTGGCACAAAAACAGACACATAGATCAATGGAGCAGAATAGGGACCCCAGAAATGGACCCTCAACTCTATGGTCAACTAATCTTCGACAAATCAGGAAAAAATATCCAATGGAAAAAAGACACTCTCTTCAACAAATGGTGCTGGGAAAATTGGACAGCCACATGCAGAAGAATGAAATTGGACCATTCTCTTAGACAATACACAAAGATAAACTCAAAATGGATGAAAGACCTCAATGTGAGACAGGAATCCATCAAAATCCTAGAGGAGAACACAGGCAGTAACCTCTTCAACATCAGCCACAACAACTTCTTTCAAGTCACATCTCCAAAGGCAAGGGAAACAAAAGCAAAAATGAACTTTTGGGACTTCATCAAGACAAAAAGCTTCTGCACCCCAAAGGAAACAGTCAACAAAACCAAGAGGCAAACCACGGAATGGGAGAAGATATTTGCAAATGACATTACAGATAAAGGGCTGGTATCCGAGATCTATAAAGAACTTCCCAAAGTCAACACCCAAAAAACAAATAATCCAGTCAAGAAATGGGCAAAAGATATGAACAGACACTTCTCCAAAGAAGACATTCAAATGGCTAACAGACACATGAAAAAATGTTCAATATCCCTAGCCATCAGGGAAATACAAATCAAAACCACAATGAGATACCACCTTACACCATTTAGAGTGGCAAAAATTAACAAAGCAGGAAACAACAAATGTTGGCAAGGATGTGGAGAAACAGGAACCCTCTTACACTGTTGGTGGGAATGCAAGCTGGTACAGCCACTCTGGAAAACAGTATGAAGGTTCCTCAAGACCCTGTGACCCAGCAATTGTACTACTGGGTATTTACCCCAAAGATACAGATGTAATGAAAAAAGGGGCACATGCACCCCAATGTTCATAGGAGCAATGTCCACAACAGCTAAACTATGGAAGGAGCTGAGATGCCCTTCAACAGATGAATGGATAAAGAAGATGTGGTTCATATATACAATGGAATATTACTCAGCCATCAGAAAGAATGAATACCCACCATTTGCACTGACATGGATGGAACTGGAGGGGATTATGCTAAGTGAAATAAGTCAAGCAGAGAAAGACAATTATCATATGGTTTCACTCACATGTGGAACATAAGGAATAGCACAGAGAACCACAGGGAAGGGAGGGAAAACTGAAGGGGAAATCAGAGAGGGAGACAAAACATGAGAGACTCTGGACTCCGGGAAACAAACTGAAGGGTGCAGAAGGGAGGGGAAAGGGGGATGGGGTAGCCGGGTGATGGGTATTAGGAGTGCACATGTTGTGATGAGCACTGAGTGTTATACACAACTAATTAATCTTCGGACACTACATCAAAAACTAATGATGTACTATATGTTGGCTAAAATAAAAGAATAGAACAGAGTACAATAGAATAATAAAATAAAATTAGGACAAGTATGTCTGCATTTGCCACTTCTATTCAGTATGGTACAGAAGTTCCTAGTCAGAACAATAGGCAAGAAAAGGAAGCATCCAGATAGGAAAGGAAAAAATAAAACTATTCATAGGTGACATGATCATGTATATGGAAAATTCTATGATAACCACTATAAATTATTAATAACAAACAAGTTCAGCAAGGTTTTCAGTATAGGATCAATATACAAATAATCTATTTTATTTCTACAAACTAGCAATGAACAATGCTAAAATGAAATTAAGAAAAAATCCATTTATAATATTATCAAAACAATGAAATACTTAGAAATAAATTTAAGAAAAGAAGTGTGAAACTTATGCAGTGAAAACAGGTAACATTATGGGAAGAAAGAAGAGAAGACTTGAACAAAGGGATGAATGTACCTTATTCAAGGATTGGAAAACTTATCATTGCTAACATTGCAACACTCCCCTAAATTGATCTAAAGATTTAAGACAATCCCTATCAAAATCCCAACTAGCTTTCTTGCAGAAGTTTGCGAAGCTAATCCTAAAATCCATGGAAGTGCAAAAGACCCATAATAGCCAAAACAATCTTAAAAAAAAGAACAAAGCTAAATGATGCAGACTAACCAATTTCTAAACTTACTACAAAGATACAGTAATCAAGACAATGTGGTACTGGCAAAAGGATAGACATATAGATAGATTTAATAGAATTGAGAGTCCATAAATAAATCCTCACACTTACGGCCAATTGATTTCCAACAAAGGTGCCAAGGTAATTCAATAGGGAAAGAATAGTGTTTTCAACAAATGGTGCTGGATATCCACATGCAAAAGAATGACGTTGGACCCCTACCTTACAACATGTACAAACATTAACTCAAAATGGATTGAAGATCCAAATGTAAGAGCTAAAAATATAAAAATCAATGACAAAAACCACCCTTCGCCCACTGCAGTGTACAATGTCTTAGTCTGCTTGAACTGCTACAACAAAATACCACAGACAGGGTAGCTTAAACAACAGAAATTTATTTTCACATAGTTCTGGAGGCTAGAAGTCTGAGATCAATGTGCCAGCAGACACAGTTCCCAGTGAGAGCTCTTTTCCTGACATGTAGACGGCTGCCTTCTTGCTGAATTCTCACACAGTGGCAGGAAAAGAAAAGGAAAGCAAGCTCTCTGGTGACTTTTTTTCTTTCTTTCTTTCTTTTTTTTTTTTTTTTTGTTGTTCTTGTTAGTATAGTTGACACACAATGTTATGTTAGTTTCAGGTGTACACCTTAGTGATTAGGTAAGTTTATACTTTATGCTATGTTCACCACAAGTGTAGCTACAACCATCTGTCACCATATATCACTATTACAATATCATTGACTACATTCCTTATGCTGTGGTGTCTCTTCGTAATATGGATACTAATCCTAATCAGGACTCCATTTTTATGAGTTCATTTAACCTTAATTACCTCCTTACAGACCCCATCTCCAAATATAGCCACACTGGAGATTAGGATTGGATTAACATGGATTTGGGGGTGACAATGACATTCAGTCCATTAGACAACATCCTCTGTTGGGTTCTTTTTCTGTTTCACATGCCTCTTTCCTTGTGTTTCTTAAGATCACTTCCCAAATAAACTATCTGTACACAAGTAAATCAAGTTCTACTCTTAGGGGAACCCAAGCTAAGACAACCATTACTTCCAGGAATTTCCATAGCAACATTGTTTGTAATGGGGAAAAAAATACAAATAACAGAAATGTCAGTTGGCACAAATGGAAAAATAAATTGTGGTACATACATAATGGAATTAATCCTGGAGTTGAAATGACATAAGAAGTAAGTTACAAAGGATATACAGTATAATTCCATTCATATAGAGTTCAAAAACAGACAAAACTTAGTAATATGTTATTTTTGTTTAGGGGATATGGTCACATGTGGTAAGACTATGAAGAAAATCAAAGAAATGATAAACATAGCATTCAGTGGTTACCCCTGGGATGAGAACAGTGGGCTTCAAAGTTATTGGTAATGCATTTCATAAATTGGGTTGTGGGTACGTGGGTGTTGGTTTTACTACTTCTTTATATCATACATACATCTTTACATCATACGTAAATCACATTTATAGTCTTATATAAATGTATGATATATTTCTTAGACATTTTAATAAAAGTAGCTAATTTTTTAAAAACAAAAATATTAGCTCGAAGCATGAAGAATGGGTTTTTTAAGTATAAGCTTATTAAATGATACATTCACTTAATTTAAAATTAGGCAGCATACATTGTGAAATCTACCAATAGAAAAACATCTGCCAAGAATGAATTTCAGGAGGGAATAAATTTTATAATTTACCATCTAGATGGCTGCCAAATTTCAGTGACTGGGGCTCTAAACCAAGAAGCAGCAGATTTAAGGTGCTTTTTTCTTCCCTTTCACGTTCCAGTTTGCTAACTGGATATAAGCCAAGACCTTTAGATGACTCAATTTTTCACTCTATAAGATGAAGACAATACTTGCCATCTCCCAAATAGAGGTTATGAGGATTAATCTGTCCATAAAGCATTTGAAGGTCCTTGCAATAAAGATTAAAACCATATATAAAATTTGTTATATTTTATAGGTGTGAGTTTGCAAAACCAGTTACCTTGAAACTGTTTATTCCATAAGAATTAGGCCTGTAGTTTAAGATTCTATGACACCAAATATGTGGTTCAATCTTAGTTAGAGATTCATGTTCTTGAATAACTAGGCTTCCCATTGACACAGTTAATTAAGAGAGATGATAGCAATTTTCCACTTACCATTTCTGCATGCATTTATCCTTCCTGAAATATGAATGAAATTATAAATATGGAAGCTAGTTACTACTTGCTCCTAGACACCATCCTAGAAAAGGCACGGAATGGGTAGTATAGCTGGTTTAAAATCTAGAAATCTAAACTGTTACATAAAAGGTAGGCATAAATATTTACCTCAAAAAATACTCCCCAACTAGCCAAGGATGCTTTTTTTCCTCAATTGAAAATCATGTTATTAACATTACAGTTTACTGATTAAATACTGATTAATATTAATATATTACATACATTATATATATGCATATTATATTAGCTTTAGGAAGAAAATACCTTTTAACAATTCATGTCTGCCTCTTCTCTAAATTTGTTAATAATTCTATTCAACATATTGTAAAGGTATTTTTACTTTCAAAACTTAAGACATTGAAAAATGTCTTAAGCCACTGCAGTTTCAGGGTTAGAGGACATCAGTTTAGCTTTTAGAGACGTTGAAGTATCACAGCCTTTTCCATTCTGCCTGCAGTTAACAGCATTTCTGGATACTTTTAACACACTTACTTTTCTTCCCATAAGATTCATTTTTCATTCATTCATTCATTCAACAGACATTTATTAAATGCCTACCTATTATGTGCAGGAGCTTTGCCTTCAAATAAATTCATAGTCTAATAGGCAAGATGGAGAAGGAAATATATGATTATCATTCAACATTTTTTTTAAATCAAGAGATCAGAAGAAAAATGCATTTTTGTGGCATCCATGTGTAAATGCTCATATCAAACCTCGACTTAAAACCTCTCCATGGCTTCTGTGGGTTTGAAATAAACTTGAACTTGATACACAGGACCATTGTGAGCATCCTTTGCTCAGCATTGCTTGGACAGCCCTCTCCTGCAGCCACACTGACTTCTCACAATCCAAGCTGTGCCATCTGTCTCTCTCTTCCCTTGCCTATGCTGTGGCCTCTGCTTGGCATGCCTGATTGTACCTCCTCTTTTTCTAGATAATTCTTATCCTTCAGGTCTCAACTTAGGAATCTTCTCTAGAAAGCCATTTCTGACTCCTTTAGTTTTAATTAGAAACCTCTCCTCCTTGCTCCCATAGATTTGTGTGCATATTTTATAGCATTTATATTTCCCTTTATGTTAATTTCCCTGGTGGACTACTCAGTCTTTGAAAGCAACACTATTTTATTTATCTTTGACCCTGTTAACTATCACAGTGCTTTTCTTTCATAGTATCTACTCAATACATTTTGTTAACTTAATGCTTTGCAAAATAAATACATACCTGTATATAAAGATACATCTAATAGAAAAAAAACATAGCATAAGAGTACAGAGGAAAAACACATAACTCAACACATGAATCAATTTGGGAAGTGGGCAAAGGGTTGAAACCCCACTCACCCCAGAGAGGTAGTATCCCTTGTGCCAAGCTTGGAAGGGATAAGCCAGGCAGGGTGGGGAGGGAGGAAAGCTTTGACATGAACTAGTGTCTTCTTGCAGAGGGAATATCATGTGACATGGCACAGAAGTGAACATGACTATATCCAAGTCTCTGGATACTGCTACTTTACAAACAAGATAGAGCTACAGGCCCACCCACAGCCAAAAGTGGAGCACGAGGTAGCCACATTTTCCCTTTGGTCCTACCTACTATTAGGTTATAACTGTCTGCCTGACTAGGTCAGATGTTCTCCTCATCTCTTTCCTTCCTTCCCTCGTTCTCCTCACCTGCCTCTCCATGGCTCCCCCTCATCTTCCTTTTCTTATATTCCTCCTTTCTCTTAAAACAATGGCTGATTACAGCTATTTTCCCCTCACAGTTCGGAACATTTGGGGACCTTAAAGATCACCCTGCCCAACTCCATTTTACATAAGAGGAACATGGGGATCAAAACAGATACAACTTTCTAACTTCTTAGAGCAATCATTCTTCGTGTTATGGGGGGAAAAAAGGGATTGAGTCTCCTAACTTCTAATGTAATAAATAGCTTCGGAATCTGTACTATCAAGCTGCTACAACCCAACTGAATTTTAAAAATCTATGAAAGCCCAGGAGAATAGTTTTAAAGCACTGGTTCCTCATAGCAGGACAACAGTATTTCTCAACATGGACTATGATGTTGGCTTCCTGGAGACTGCAATGATGTGACTGTGGGAAGCAATATTATTTTTATATCAGAGTATCATGTATGTGGCAGAGTGGGAAGTTACTCTATTAATGGCTGGCATAGGCATTCATCTTAGGAATGCTGCATTAAATTGGCTGGCCTAGGTCATAAGAAATGAGGAATAACAGGGTAGCTGGCGGAGCTAGTTATACCTGAAGAAATCTCAGCTCTTCAGTAAAATTATTAAACATTTGAAATGTTTGGTATGGAGTGAACTTTGGTGGAAACTGATGAATGACAAAACTGTTTGCTCAAATTAGAAGTGAGAAGGCACTCGTGGCATCCATTACTAATACCTGTCCAAAAACCATATCCCCTTCTTTTTTCTATTTTTTATTTATTTTAATTCCAGTATAATTAACATACAGTGTTATATTCCTTTCAGGTGTACAATATACTGACTCAACAGTTCTATACATTATTCAGTGCCCATCATGGTAAGTATCCTCTTAATCCCCTTCTTCTTAATTAAGAGATTCTCTCTCTCTCTCTCTCTTTTTTTTCAGGGTGAAATATGTCCAAGTACACAAGTCGCATCACTGATATGTAACTGGGGGACTGCTGGGAATATGGGTTTCCTCATGTAGGAGACTTTGACAACCCCTTCTCCTTTTTCCTACTGGAAGTGTCATCAGGAGAGTGAAGGTGACACAGCCATCTTGCAACCAAGAGAGTCAAAGCCATGTAGGGAGGGAGGGTGCAGAAGCAGAAAGAAGAAAAAAGCCCAAGGCAATGATGACACAGAGAACTAGACTGAAAATAGTCCCCTATTTGACTGAGCCATTGCTGTTGCGTTTCTGCTACACAATGCTAAAAGTAGGTCCAACTGATACATAAATGTAGGAGAGGGAAGACACAGAACCACGAGAAAGTAAGTGGGAGAGGAATTTGTGAAAATCATGGGAAGGGCTTTCAACTCCCACAGACCATGAACTGGGGAGTCCAAACCAATTATACCTCAAATCTGAGGAAAATGGAGTTTCCAGTGTACCTCTTTGCAGTATGGCATAGCAAAGACTTAAGTTTAAATTGGATCTATGTCTATCCTAAGAGTTGGGCATATCTGGGCAAATCTATAGGTCTTAGGAGGTAGGAATGTCAGGAGTCTGTTTACATGAGAGTCCAAGGAAACTTCTGGCGAAAAACTCATTCTTAGGGGAGAAAACATAGATATGTAGGAGATTGTTCCAGGGATAAAAGATTGTCATCACAGGGGAAATATTATGCACAGTATTTTTATATTAGATTGCTCTCTGGCCAAATGCCCAAGGACTTCTACCTGAGCCCTAGGACAAGGAGGATGCAAAAGGAAAGAGTAAAGCTAAAATGAGCTTTCTCCAAATACTCTCCTGTGACAGGCATAATGGTACTGAAGATAATCACTGCAGTGGTGGTGAAAATATTGGTGTAAGGGACAGGCATTACAATGACAATTTCAGTGCTCCCAAGTGCAGCCATTAGACATCCTGGTGCAGAGCTCTGAATGTACCCTATGCATAACACCAGGACAGTCACTATCTGTGGTAGGCAGAATTCTAAAGGTGCCCCCACCAACCCACCCAAGATCCATTTCACCAGGTTATTCAAACACTAACCTAGGTTCTGCTGCGCAGGGATTCTGTAGATGGAATTAAGATTACTAATTAGCTGATTTTAAGATAGTGTGGACCCAACATGAAATCTTAAAGGCCAAAGAGAATAGTAGAAGAGTAAGACAGGAGAGATGAAACAGAAAGAGCCGTCAGAGAGATTCAAGGTGTGAGAAGGACTGGTCTGCCTTTGCTGCCTTAAATGATGAAAAGGTCTATGAACCAGGGGATACAGATGGTCTCTAGGAGCTAAGAATAACCCACATTGCCAGCCAGCAAGGAAAAAGAATCTCAGCCCTCCGGCAACCTACAACTGAATATTCCCCAAAAGCTGACTTAACTTGGAAGCAAATTCTTCCCCAGAGCCTCCGGTAAGGAACACAGCTTCCCAACACCTTGATGTTCCACATTAGACTTCTGGCTGACCAAATTGTGAGATGATAAATTTTGTTCTAAGTTAAGTTTGTGGTAACTTGTTATGGCAACAACAGAATGCAAATTCAGTATCTTACTGCATTGCAATTATTTCTCTATATCTCCGTCTCCTCTGCTGAATTCCCATCCTTAGGGCAAGGACGATGTCTTTGTCATGCTGTTATTTTCTTGTCTATTTCTTTTACTCTTCCGAACTAAAGCTTCTCGTCAATATGTTTTTCTACTTTGATATAGAAATTCTAGTGCCTTTCCTTTAAAATATTCACGATCTGTTTTCAAATACCTTTGCAAGAACAATGGTTCAAATACATTTGCAGGAACAATGGTATTTGATTATTGCTAAGGTCTTTTTGCACGAGAGACATTATTAGTCTGCTCAGTCTACCATAACAAAATACCAGAGGCTGGGTGATTTAAACAACAGCTACAGGGATGCCTGGGTGGCTCAGCTGGTTAAGTGTCTGCCTTCGGCTCAGGTCATGATCCCAGAGTCCTGGGACCAAGTCCTCCATCGCGCTTCTTGCTCAGCAGGGAGCCTGCTTCTCCCTCTGCCTGCCCCCCTGCAACAAATGAATAAATAAAATCTTTAAACAACAGCTACGTATTTCCTCACAATTCTGAAGGCTACAAGTCTAAGATCGAGGTATAGTTGGTTTCCAGTGAGACCTCTCTTCCTGGCTTGGAGACGACCACCTTCTTGGCTGCATCCTCCCATGGCTTTTTCTCTGTGCACAAACACAGAAAAAGAGAGAGATCTTTGGTGTCTCTTCCTCTATGTATAAGGACACCAGTTCTATCAGATTAGGGCCCCATCCTTATGACCTCCTTTAACCTTAATTATCTCCTTAAAGGCCCTATCTCCCAACTGTCGTCACATTTGGGGTTCAGGCTTCAACATATGAATTTTGAGGGCATACACAGTTCAGTCCATAACAAAACAATAAGGCCTAGCCTTATTTGCATCTCAAATAGAGTTGCGCTTAAAATAGGCATGTGTATGTTGTGCTCACTTATAGTTTTGATTTTGTTTCCTATGAATACATTGGTTGCTCTTTACTATCCTGTTCATTGGGGAGACCTGCAGAGACAGTGTTACTCCTCTTTCAATCCTCAGTGATTTAAAGACTGGTGTCCTTTTGTGATCTTTTGTAATTGTGTTGCTTTCACATTTGTATTTAATTCATATTCCCATAGAAAATATATTGAAAAAGCTCTTTGTTTTTAAAAAAATAAGCAAAAACCCCACAATATTTCAAAAATCACAAAATTGAAACTGTTGTTTCTATTTTAAAGGATAATTGCCCCCCAAAATTTAAAAGGTCAGTAGTGTTAAGGTTGAGAAAACTCTATTCCAGATTAAGTTTCTTGGCACAACTTTTAGTCTCTACCCCTGTTGCATTTGCAAAAGACAATCAGTTGCAGAGTCAGGGACGTTCCATCTTTTCCAGGCTCTGCACCAACCCATCCTGGAGGCTCCCATCTGGCCTCCCTGCCCAAATGATGCAGTTCTCAATCAAAGTCTCACAGACAACAACCAGTTTAGTAGACTCTAGATCACATCAAGCATCCTAACTGGAAGATAGACTGGCAAAGGTAGTTTTAGCTTTTTGTTCTCTGTATCCTTGAAGAAGGTTGGAAAGGACAATGAGCAAATCAAACCAACTATCTGCCACAGATGCTTATTAGAAGGATATCAAAGGAATTAAAAATATTAATCCACATTTTCTGTAAATTATTTGTAACCTGCATGTTGAATTAATGTTATTTCTGAAGTCTTTGATTAACTTAAAAAGAACAAATTTCAACTCTGATTCTATCTCCATAGTCACTCTCTAAAAACCCTTATTTTGAGAGAAGTGAAACTTACCATTATTATTTCAGGAAAAAAAATGCTGTGAAAATAGCCTCTCTCTCTATGTTCATGCCAGTCAATACCAGCTAATATTAAACATCTAGGATTTTTAAGTTCATATGTCTAATAACACAATTAGGTCTGGCCGTCAAACTAATTTACCCTTTAAAGTTCATTATTTATTATTTTTCTTACTGGTAGAGGCAGACTCTGGAGGTGCGAAAAGGAATTTCTATTTTACTTTTCAGTCAACACTTTCAGGAACCTGTTTGTTAAATCTTTAAAAGCTGCATATTAAGTACTCCAAAAAGCTTTAAGCAAGTATTTCTTGCTTTGGATTTGTGATTATCAAGATTACGTTTAACTAAAAATCACAAAAATAGTTTCAAATGAGAATTTCAGATGAGAACACAATGATCATTTAAGTCAGATGTCGGGGGGGTGTGGGTGTGTGTGTGTGTGTCTGAATAAGAGAGAGAGAGAAAGAGAGTGAGGTCAGATAGTAAATGTTTTAGACTTTGGGGGTCATAAGGCCTTTTCTGTCACAACTCTGTAATCTTGCCACAGGAGCATAAAAACAGCCATAAACAATAAAAGTGGGTGTGGCTATGTTCCAATAAAGCTTCATTTACAAAAATAACTCCAGGTGGTGGCGGGTTTTGGCCATGGCTTTAGTTTGTGGAGCCCTGATTTAAGTCAGTGTTTCTAGTACCAACATCATCATCATCCTCTGGGAGCTCATTAGAATCACAAATTCTTAGATCCCACCCAGATGCACTGACTCAGAAACTGTAGGGGTGAGGTCGAAATCTGTGTTGTAACAAGCCCTCCATGTGATTCTGAAGTTTGAGAACAGTGGATTGAGCTATTAATAATGTATGTTAATGTAGATAATGTAGATTTTCATTAACATGTGACAGCTTTACTTATATAATATTGATTATAAACTATTAAAGGCAGTGATGATTTTCAATTTTATAAGAACCATAGAGAGTTTTCATAGTGTTGTTGTACAAATTGAGCCTGGCTGCTATACTCAGAAATAATGGTCTCTTCCATACATAGACTTTAACTTACTCCTCTTTCTGTCCTCTACCCCTCTAGTAGGTACTCAAGGAAAACTTGTGAAATAAACAAAACCAAAAATAAGAAAAGATGAAAAATAATGTACTCACTGACTTGCTTCAGAAATAGAGACTGACAAGGAAACTGATTAACCATGCTTATTGCAATTCTTTTGCTTTCTAAATATTGAATGAATGAATAAATGAATGACTAAAAGAGGAAGTAAGGAAAACAATCTTTTTGTGAATCTTAAAATAATATTTTCTATGCCTAAATAATTTAGAAGTGGCAAAAATAGAATATGCATAACTTTAGCACCAACAGAAGCTTGTAGAATAAGTCAAAGGTTCACATTCTCCCTTCCACTTTGAAATTTCTCATGATTCTCTACTTCCAGAAAGTGAAAACAATGTACTTGGAAGGAAGAAAGATTTCCCAAATGTAAGTGCAATTCTGGGATAAAGTTTCCAAGGGAAAATAGTGTGAGTTTGCTGCTTTCTTCATTTCCACCCTCAACTCCCACCCCTAAATTGTGTCCTTCCTAAATCTAATCTAGACCCTTTCGGTGTCCAACGGAAACAGGCTGGACTTGATCCAGACATGGTAAACCAACATTCTCCAGTAGAGGGCATTTTTCAGCTTGTTTGGGACCAGTCTCAATCTGGCAGATGTCAATTGCAGAATGTTTCCAGAAATCATGGTCTCTAGAAATCTGCCATAGAGAATCTCCTTTAAGGGCTCCAGAATTTAGTTTTCCCTCCTGTTTTCTTCACAGTTATTAGTTTTTAACACTGTGATGTCACATAGTAGGTGTTTAATCAATATCCGTTAAATGAATGTGTAAAGCCACTGCATAACTATAGCTATAGATATACGTGTTGTGTATCAGTATTTTTCATAGATAAAATAATTATAATAAACTAGACACTGTAATAAAAATATTCATCCGTCTACCTTTGGAACTTTCAGCACATAACCAGTCCTTACCACATTACCAAGAGGATTGACTTCAGCAAGATGATGGAATAGAATATACTAGCCTTCATTCTTCTACACAAAAACAAAAATTGGACAACTATTCCTGAACAAAAATAGCCCTGAGAGGGCTCAAGAATCCAGTGAAGGACCTACTGCTACACAGTGGAGCCAAAAAAAAAAAAAAAGAAAGAAAGAAAAAGAGATGGAAAATAACTATAAAGAAAGGATCACAGGGAAGATGGATCTCAACAGCCAAAGCAATTCTGAGAAAGAAGAACAAAACTGTGGCATCACACTTCCTGATTTCAAACTATACTGCAAAGTTATACTAATCAAAACAATATGGTATTGGCATAAAAACAGTCACATAGACCAAAGGAACAGAATAGAGAGCACAGAAACAAACCCACATGTATATGGTCAACTAACAGAAGAATGCAAGAACACACAATGAGGAAAGGATTGTCTCTTCAATAAATGGTGCTGGGAAAATTAGATATCCACATGCAAAAAATGAAACTGGACCCTATTTTAACACCACTCACAAAAAGCAACTTAAAGTTAACGAAAGACCACATTTAAGACTTGAAATCATAAAACTCCTAGAAGGAAATGTAGGGGGAAAGCTTATTAACATTGCTCTTACAAGGATTTTTTGGTTATGATACCAAAAGCACAAGCAACAAAATCAAAAATCAACAGCTGGGACTACATCACACTAGAAAGCTTCTGGACAGCAAAAGAAACAATAAACAAAATGAAAAGACAACCTACACAGTAGTAGAAAATATTTGCAAACCATCTCTGTGATAGGGGTTAATATCTAAAATTTATAAGGAATTAATATAACTCAGTAGCAAAAAAAAATCTGATTTAAAAATGGGCAGAGGACTTGAATAGACATTTTTCCAGAGAAGATATGGAAACAGGTACATGAAAGATGCTCAAGATTATTAACCAGGGAAATGTGAATCAAAATCACAATGAGGTATCACTTCATCTATTAGAATGGCTGTTATCAAAAAGTCAACACAACAAATGTGGGTGAGGAGGTGAGGAAAAGGGAGCTTTGTGCACGGGTGGTAGGAATGTGAATTGGTGCTGCCACTATGCAAAACAGTATGGAGATTCCTCAAAAATTAAAAATAGAACTACCATATGATCTATCAATCCCACTTCTGGGTATACATCTGAAGGAAATGAAATTAGTATCTCAACAAGATAGCTGCACTCCCATGTTCATTGCAGCATTATTCACAAGAGCAATGACAAGGAAACAACCTAAGTCTGTTGATGGATGAATGTATAAAGAAAATTTCAAATAGACAGATGGAATACTATTCAGCCATCAATAAGAAATCCTGCCATTTGTGATGACACAGATAAAACTGGAAGGCATTAGGCTAAGTGAAATAAGCCAGAAAGAGAAAGACAAATAATATCACTTATATGTGGAATCTACAAAAAAAAAAAAAAAGCCAAACTCCTGGACACAGAGAGTAACATGGTGGTTGCCAGGGACTGGAGGGAAAAGAAATGGGTAGTTGGTAAAAGGGTGCAAACTTTCAATTATAAGATGCATAAATCCCAGGAAGCTAATGTATAAAACGAAATTTAAAATGGTTGTCAGTTATCTGGATATTTATAAATACTGAATCTGGTTGTTGAGAACAAAGCAGATAATAATTTATGTATTTGAGAGGCCTTTTTTGAATGTTTGGATTACATGGAAATAGCTTCAGGGGCGCCTGCGGGGCACAGTTGGTGGAGCGTTGGACTCTTAGTTTCTGCTCAGGTCTGATCTCAGGGTCATGAGATCAAGCCCCGCATCAGGCTCTGTGTGCAGCACAGGCTGCTTGTGTTTGTCTCTCCCTCTCCCTCTGCTCCTCCCCACTGCATCCTCTCTCTCTCTCTCTCTAAAATAAATAAAGTCGATCTCGAAAGAAAGGAGAAAGAAAGAAAGAAAGAAAGAAGAAAGAAAGAAAGAGAAAGAAAGAAAGAAAGAAAGAAAGAAAGAAAGAAAGAAAGAAAGAAGAAAGAAGAGAAAAAGATAAAGAAATATCTTCAAATTGTAGCTATACAAGATAGATTTGGTTTCAAGACATATTCAAGGAACTGATGATTAAAAATTTCAACCATTGCTAATTTTTGTATAATCTAAATAAATTCAATTATCATTTTTGTGCAAAGTTTATTATGTGTGTATAGTGTTAGAGCCTTTTCATAATATAATTTCATAAATTAAAAATGGCTTTGGTTATTACAAATGTGTGCTATTTGGTTTATTAAGAGACTTCAGAGTGATGACAACTGTAATAAATAATCCAGCATTATGAATCCATTATTTTGACCACAAATTGTGCTGTCAGCTGGCTGCCCCTTAAAACGTTAATGCTAGGGATGTGGGCTAACTTAGAATTTAAAGAATTTATCCACTATCGATAGAGGTTTCAAAAATTTCACCGCTGAAAATACTTCAGCTGTCTTGTTGAAAATTAAATGGGAATATTTCAGAATTGCACATCATTTTTCATATTCTCCAAGCAAGAATAACATCAAGGCTTTCATCTTTGGGTCAGCACAATGTGTCATTTAGCTAAGTCAACTGAAATCTTTTTATGTAAATTATGGAGCAGAAACATTTACTTATTAACTGAATATCAATGAACAGAAGAGGTATTTGTTACAACTGATAAGGGAATCTTGTGTCTATGGGAGAAAAAGATTGTGTTTCAGTATCTTTGCAAACATCGGCCCTTTGTTTGGTTAAAATAAGAGCTGTTATATTAACTATATTCAACAGAGGCAATAGTAAATAATTTGAAGAAGTGCAATTAATAGTGAAAAACTGAAATAAAAGTGAAGTAAGTAAAGTGAAGAAATGAAGTTTTTATTGAGGTTAAAAAAATTGTCTTTAAAAAATTCATCTTATTAGTTCTCCAAGAGAAATCATAATATCTTTCTATGAATTTTCTTAAGGTGTTAGGTATCAATTAATCTATTGATCTATTTATCCTTAAATCACTGTTTTTCAGACAATGCATAAAAACATTAACAACACATAATCATCTAAAAATAACATTTTAAAAGCAATAGAATATAATGTTTCATAAGTAGAATATTACATGCTGATTTTTTATAAAAGTTTGAGTTATAAGCTTCATTTTTTTGGCATTTTTCTACTGAAGTATAATTAATTTTCTACTGAATTATAATTAACTATATAATTATATTAGTTTCATGGTAAGCTTCTTTTTTTCAGTTTTTATTTAAATTCCATTTAGTTAATATATAGGGTAATATTAGTTTCAGGGGTACAAATCAGTGGTTCAACACTTACATACCTCACCCAGTGCTCATATGACAAGTGCCCTTCATAAGCTTAATTTCTGTCTCAAGTTTTATTTCATTAAAATACTTGTAGCAGAGTTACATTTTAAAAACATTTTTAAGGTATACGTTTTTAATTTTTTTTAATTTTTTATTTGGAAATAATTTCAAACTTACAAAAGGTGCAAAAATTAGAACACTCAAAAAAATTCATCCTTTCACTTATTATTAAAATCATATCCCATTTACTTTATAATAGATCTGTGTATATGTAGGTGTGTGTGTTTTCTGGAACAGTTGAGGGTAGGTAATATACTTAATGACACTTACCCCTAGATATCTCAGTGTGTATTTTCTACATTAAATCGGTGTCTTCCTTAAGTACAGTGCAATTATTAACTTCCATAATCAAAATAGCTAATTTACTTTTATTTAGCCAACCATCATTCTTCTAATTTTGTCAATTGAGGTTTAAAACTAAGTGACATATCTGACTCTTGTTTGGATATATTTAATTAAGCCTCATTAGCCTTTCGTTAAGAAGACTAGAAATGGAACATTTCTTTAGCTTTTCTTCATCTTTCATGACTTTGCACTTTGAAGACTAGAATCCTCCATTTTTTCAATAGACCGTTTTGCACTGTAGATTCATTTGATATCTCCTCATGATTAGACTCAGTCAGAATACTGCTTTGGTTGTGTTGTGTCCTCTCAGAGGGCATACAATGTCCATCTGCCTCTCAACCAGTGATACTAATTTCGGTCACTAGTCAAAGTGTCTTCTGATTTCTCTGCTGTGTAATTACTATTTTTTTCCATGTAACTAGTGAAGAGTTTGGGGGGAGACTCTTTAAGACCATGTGAATATCCTGATCCTGATGATTCCTTCCTCACAAATCTTTCCTATGGTGGTTGCAAAGACTGACTTTCCCACTTCAGCATTCCCTCCACATTTACAGCCAATCCTCAGGGTTCTCCTGTAAGAACCTCCCTTTTCCAGCATTTATTCACTCATTCATCTATCTATCTCTGATTATCAGGATGCACTCATGAATTCCATCGTTCTTTCATCGCTTTATAATTACTGGGGCTACTTATTTTTGTGCTTAAGTTCTGCTCTGTTGGGTTACTCCCTATATTTGTAATTTGAATGATGACTGTCTTCCCTGTTTGAGTGGAGGCTCCTGAATGCAGAACTCAATGGAAGAACTCAAAGAAAGATTTGTTTACTAGTCAAAAGAACCATGATCCAACATGGAACACGTAAACAGCATTATTATGAATCTTCAGAGGTGTATGTCTCGTCTACAAAATGAAGACCGCACTGCTATTTCATTGGAGGACTTGGGGGAAACTAAAGAAAATTTTGAGGGGTAAATTAGAAGTTACTTAAGCTTAGTGCTTTATTACTTCATGGATTTCCACCAGTTTGGCTGGTGATGGTTTTGGTTTACTCAAATATTCATCCTTGTGCCAGAGTCCTTTCTGCTCATAATTAGTGGACAATGACTAATCCACATGAAGCACGGGCCTCACCAAACCCACAACCACTATGGAAAGAATGTAATAAAGACCTGGAGACGAAGGTAGGTCAAAAATAGATTTAAATTTGTTTAAGTCCAAGCTAATAAGGCACTTTTAAAAATTATTAGACGATGACATAGCCTGGCATTATAAAGATGTTTTGCCTTTCTTAGTGGAATTAGTATAGCCCTGCTAGAAATGCTGTTTCAAATTCAGATCACAAATACCTCTTTCTTAGATTTTAGAAGACACTATCTAGATTGACTCTGAAGTTTTGGTTTTAAGCAGCATGTTATGTTTTCTAATTATTGTTTAAAGGGAGAATTGAACCAAGAACCAAGGTGGCAGAATTAGGACTAATGAATAGAAGTTAAAGAAAAATCAGCAACAGAATATTATAAGGGAAAACTTTCCAATACTAACATTATTGTTTTAAAGAAATGATGAGGACTTAGTTTTTTCTTTCTTTTCAGAAACTAGGTAAGATAGATGCCAAGAATATGAGATACTTGATATATATCATATATACATATATACATATGTGTAGATCATATCCATGATGTATGGTGTAATTGGATATCAGTATTAAAGATGACTATATGATAATAGCTATAATGTTTTAGCACGTATCACATGCACAATGGTATATACACATACACAGTCTTATTTAAACAAATCTTTCAAAATATATTTTCATAATGATCTAGAGGAGTAGATATAACTGTCCCCATGTTATATAGGAAGGTACTGAGGCTAAGTAAAATTAAGAAAGGCCATAAGTAAAGGAATCAAATTTAAACTTGCTATTCCAAAAGCAATGAAATCTCAATGTAGATTCTAGATATACAAGAAATCTACAACTTAATTTATAAAATTGAGATTTCCTCCCCAGGGTATACTCTGTGTCAAACACTGGATATTCTTTTCTAATCAATTCTTTATTGAACATTTACTCAAGCAACTGAGTGGTATCTTCAAAATAATAATAATGATAATAATAAAAGCTAAGATTTAAATAGTGCTTACAATGTATCAAGCACTGTTCTAATGTGTACCCTTAGCCAAATTTCACCATTATCCATAGCAAATATATATTTCAATATTGAAAATGTGTGTACATATGTATCAATATAGATTCAGAAATGTTTTTATGTCATTAACTCCATTTCACTAATTAAATAACCTAAGCCAAAAATAGGAAATGACCTAAACAAAACAAATTTCTTAGAGCCCCATATGATTCACTATTCTCTGCTTATAGTACTTCTCCATGGGGAAGTTAAATGGGTTTTCTGTTGTAATTTATAAGTATTGGGGAAATATCCAGTTTGTGAACTACTGAATAAAATGAGTATTTCTGTTTAAAACTCGTTATACCTATACCCTATGTACTGAAAAGCATTGCCTTTCTAATATCATCCCCTAACACACATTCCACATTAAATTATTAGCCAATTATTAGCCAAAAATGGGAGAGAGATAGTTGGGATTCTCTTCTTGTTTTATCGTATATGAACCTGCTGGGGAAAAGAAAGAACACCAGTTTCTTTTTCTTTCTTATCATCACTGTGCTACATCATATATTTTCTTTCATAGGATCGTAGAAGAAACATCCAGTAAGCTCCTTAGAACATTCATTCATTCACTCATCCATACATTCCTTTATTCAATGCCTACCGTGTGCCATGCACTACTTCAGACATGAGGGATCAGTGACAAACAAAAGAGACAACATCCCTGCCCTCATAGAACTAACATTCGGCACAATTATGAAGATAATACACGCACAGAAATACGGAATTTAATGCAACGTTTTAAAAAATGCTTTAATGAAAATAAAGCAGTATCATTATTTTCCTCACAATTCTAATGTAAAGCTGAATTGCAATAGGAAAGAAAATAGGAATGCCATGCCATCACTCCACCTGCAAAATAAAGGTGGTATATGAGCATATATTTCTGGGGCTTTCTCTGTACTGTAACTTAAATTATCATTTGCTGAGAGAAAGGAAACACTCTGTAAGTTTTATGGTTTCATTTGAATTGCAGGAGACCTGCAATATCACTTTTGAGAAAATTCTTATTAATCAAGCCTTTTGTAAGGTGGAAGATTAACCTATTCAGCCTGTTATTTCCTATAAATGCCTGGCTTCCAAGGATACTCCTTTTATACTCAGAGACAGCTTGCCAGGAGAACTTTAGTGTATTTCCATGAATACAGATATGTATCTTTTCTTTTAAGTAAGTAGCAAGTATATTTTCACTGTCAAAGAGTATTCGCTCCAGAGAGGCAGAAATGCTACCATCAGATATGGCTTGCTCTGCTCCTTTAGGGTGTTGCTAACAGAGGTTTTATTCGTTGCACAACTGCCCCTGATTTTTTCTTTAAGGAGACTTCACCTAAGTATTTTAGATTGGCTCTCACAAGTAGTCTACTTGACATTACATGCACTTGACTCTTGTGAATAATCCTATACTATATTTAATTCCAGATTTGAGATTTATTCTCGTTCCAGGGCCCTGAACATCAGCCAAACTCCTTAGCCTAGGCTCTCACACAAGGAGAATACTAAGGCCAGTACTAAAGTTGGATGGTCTGAATTTTCACGAAGAAGGACCTTTTGTTCTTCTCCCAGGAACTAAACAAAACGTGTTGCTAGGCCAACTGCTGGAGCCAAAGGTACGAAGTCAGGCAGAGACCATTTAAACTAGAAATAGGCAAGATTGTAAAGGGAAGAAGGAAATCGAAAACAAAACAAAACAAAAAACCCAACACACCTGTCCTTCTTATTTGTACTCTTGATTCATGCTCATTGTAATGCTACCTGTGTTTTCTAAGATAATTTCATTTTTTTCCTTTAATAATTCATTTTGTGGAAATGTGCTAATGGCACAGTATTTCAAATGTACTAATTACCCAACTCACCCATTTCCTAACTTATACATCTTTTGTCCCATAATTGAATTCACTTGATGTCTACCACTAGATTATACCCCAGACCTGGATTCTGAGCATCAGTAGACATCTGTGACAGTGCATATTTATGTGGCCCCAGCCACACTTTCTGAGACTCATCGTTATGGGCACTAGTCCAGTGCCCAATAGTGCCCTAGGTCAGATAGACCGAGACCTGCCTTTACCTCTGTTTTTGAGTTCTTGTTCTGCCTAATTCTCAGTCCACCCTAGAACTGAAGCCTTCCCAAGCTCTTACTAATTCCTGTCCTAGCACCTGGAACTGTTTCCTGAATTTTTTTTAGTCAAGGTCCAGATTATTCCTTCCTATATAGAATAGTAATACATTTAGGTAGACATTCAGAGGGCTCAGAAAATCCGGAAAATTGTATGATTACAACATTGTACTTCTAAAATTAGCTTCATCACCAATGCTTGCTTTCTGGAAATCTTGCGTTATTTGACTTATAATGGTACATTATAAAATCAAAACACCTCATGAATTTTTTACTTTCATCATCAAATTCCTAATGAAGTATGTTTCTTTAATGTCAAAGTGTTTGTTCTTCAAAGGACATAATCAGAAAGGAAAATTGTAATGATACTCCGAAAATAGATGCAAATTTCAACTTTGTTTATATTTATTGAGATAATACTTTCACTACCTCAAGTTAAAATCAATGCAAAAGCATTTGAAACCAAACATTTTGAAATCTAAGCATCTTAAAAACAGTAAAATAGAAACATTGCCTAATAAAGGATGTTAAGAAATATTCAAATATCTTTAAGAAATATTCCTATTTCTGGGAAATAATGCAACTCATAAAAGTGAAAGTATGTCCTATTGTTTGACATGTTGGAGAGCCAAGATTTTTCATAATTGAAAACATAAAGACATTTCACCACATCAAGAAACTAGTACCTTATCTCCCTGTGTTCCAGTATTTCATAGCAAAGTTTGCATTATCAACGTCAGGCAGAAGAGTCTCACAAGTAGACAAGAAAAAGAATAAATGAAGAAAGAATATTGATGAATGGTATTATGCAAGCAGGCAAATTTACAGAAGTATTTATGTTAATACTATAATACTAAAATAATTCTGACTTCAATTGAATTTTAAAAGTACCAGTCATGTATTTTATGTAATTATTTATACCCTGAAAATACTCTTAAGTTAATTGTTTCTGTGCTGTTCAAATAATAATGAAGATACTGAGACATGAGAGAAATTTTTCCTACGGATACTTGTTAGGAGGACATAATAATATAAGCATGCCCTTAAGAACATCCTTAGGATACATACAGCTATTTCTTTTAACATACCTCAATGTAAAGCAATAATTATACGATAAAAACCAAAAAAATACTGCATGAAAGAGGCTCTATAGATGGTGTGTAAAACAATATAGTGCAGATATACATTTCTGTTGCTCTGGTTTAATGTAGATTTAATCTACATTTCAAACAATTTTTCTAAATTTTTTTGGAAATCAAATACTGATGAGAATGGGGTGGGGGGAGTTGAATAGAACATCTCCGAAGAGAATGCACACAAGCACAATCTTTGGCATATAGATATAGCCTTTTAATAAATTCCATGATGCACAACATGGACCGCATCGACTACTGCTTTTCAAAGTACAGATCCCTTCCCATCAGATGTTCATGAATTAATTTATTGGGCTGGAACTGGCAGTTTAAAAAACAAAAGGATCTGGTAAGGTTCTGGTGGTAATAGCATAGTAGCAAAGGAGGTTGGAATCTTCCTCAATACATCTATAAAAACAGACCAGACAGGCAAACAAGAATAGCAACACCAAAACCTTCCAGCAACATCTACAACAAAGCTTCACAAACCTCACAATGTGAGCACACAGACACCAACCATAAAGACCTACAAGACCCAGATGGAATCAGCATCCGAGGGCAGCAGGCAGAGGGAGGGAATGGGCTTGATGGCCCCACAAATACTAAACATCTGACTGCCCCAGGGCACTCACCGGAAACTGGGGCCAGTCCAGCTGAGAATGGAAGCTGGGAGCCATGTGGGGGTTCCTGCCAGACCTAATTCATGAATCAGGGCTGGGTATTCATGTGGTCTGATGGTGCCCCAACAGTCTGAACTCTGTAGATTCTTCAACTATCCTATAAAACTCTTCTAATTTTAGAAGTAAAATATTATAATCATACAAAGAAATTGCATTTAACTGAAATATTGTGAATTATGAGAGGGCAGCAATATCAAGGCGCTTCTGTCCTAGAATTACCTAGAGTTCTGTATTTCGTTGATTCTGAGAGGCATATTTTTTTCACATTTTAACATCTCTCCATCAGCATGTTTCTTACCTTTTACAGTGTCTTACAAACGCTTTTTGCACTTTTCCTCTGCTGGTACATACACTAAGTAAATAATTAAATTATTTGCCACACAATCCATGGCACCTCAGCTATGAAGACGTACAGTGTTTTCCTGTTACCTGTACAATGGCCCATCACATGCTCTCCCCATGAGGAAGTAATTATTTTCTGGTCAAAATAAAGAAGTTTGACTGTACAACGGAATTCGATACTACCTCGACTCAGAGACGGTAAAAAATGATAAACAATTACTATTGGAGATAAAGAAAAACTACTTCCTAGTTATGTAACACTATCCAAGAAAATATTTGATCACTTGAATTGTACAATGTTTCCTAAATTTCAAGAATTCAGCAGCTGTGATAGTAACATTTATAATTAGAATCTATGGGTTGTTTTAGCAATATTGGTCTTACGGAAGTTCTGGGCAAAGTAGAAATTTGAGTAAAATTGAAAGCAAGAGCCACAGTACACTAAAACTACTTACATCACGAGTGCCCACTGCCATTATAGGAATTCTCTCTCTGATGCTCCTCAATGCAAGAAAACATGATGACTTAATTAATATGCTAAAAATAGTATATACAGAAATTATAACTTAGGGTACTGTTGCGACTATCATAGATTTTTTACGTGATTATTTGATACATTAGCAACTAATGGATTAGTCCAGGCCCAATCAAGAGACAAAAATCACAGAGTAATTTAAACGGGAGATGTTTAATATAAAGAATTATTAAATTATGATAGGAGTGTAGCTGTAAGGATGTAAAGAGAATACTAGGGGATACCGTAAGGGTGAGGAAGAGTCCTTAAGGAAAGACAAACTTGGAAGAAGGTCCCCCTTCCAAGGCTGAGGTTCAGACCTAATGGGAAAAGACATGACTGTAGTTCCCTGAATGGCAGGGAAGTCGGCTGCACGGCTGGGCCAGAGGTGGTCCACATCACTAGGAGAGTAAGAAATAACCCTTCAGGGTGAGGACAGCCACAGCAAGCAGAGCAGAGAGTGTACAGGCGGCAAGGACGTGGCTCCAGGAGAGGAGCCTGGAGTGTGCAGTGTAGTGTCCACATTGGGTGGGCTGCAGAGAGATGCTCACCACGGCCAGGGATGCAAGATTCCCACAGAACTCTGTCCGCTGGGCGCAGGGCTTGGCAGAGCTGCGCCACGGGTCTGCACACACCCACACCACTGGCTAACCCGGTAGCAGAAGCCAGAAAAAGAAAAACCACACACACAGGAACCGTGAAAAGTTACTCCCTTCCTCCTACAACGTTTCTCCCACTCCACTGGCTAAATTTACATCATGCTCCCTGGAAGGAAAGTGCTTATTGTTTAGTATGAACTCTCAGAACAGGTAGTGAAGGGTGAATTTGGAGCTGAGAGGCAATAACTTGGTAACCGGCATGGCAAACAATTAAAGACATCTTTGGAGTGTCTGCTAAAGGAAAGGGATTACAAGCCGTGGGTGAGACGCTAGGAAGAATGCTCTCATTAGGAAGCTGTGTGGTGTAGCAGGAGGAGGGGAATGAAAAGGAGAGAAACAGATGGAAAGAAATTGTGCTCATGAAGAATATGCCCAGAAACCCAGAGTCCCAGGTAGTTGGGGAAAATTCCTTTCATTTGTATAGCATTTAAGAATTTTAGAAAATGCTATATATTATCTCATTTTGATGTTCACAATTATCCTGTGAGATTAGTTGAGTCATTACTATCTCCACCAATTTATAAATGAGGACACCGTGACCCAGAGACATGAAGGCACTTACCGGAGTCTCAAAGTTAGCGAGTATTGGAGGATTTGATGTTAAATTTTTCAAAATGCGTGTCTGAGACTGTGGTACTTAATGTGGCTTTGACAATTAAATTAGACTAGAGTTGTCTCAGGGTCCCATTACCCAGAAACATGTTGCAAATTACAAAGAGTCTATCAGCAAACATTTAAGGGTGTAATCTAGACAACTTTGTAATTCACTGGGACTGCAGCCACTTTTCTCTTCTACAGGTGTTCTGGATAATCCCTATTTTCTTTCAGGATTCGAAACACACACACACACACACACACACACACACACACATGCAACCCACAAACTGCTTGGGCACAAAGGTGGTGCCTATCGTGGAAACTTTCAACCTTATAAAAATAACCCCTGGCTTTTTTTTTTTTTTAATGTCTAATGTGCATCCATCATCGGAAGAATTAACAGAGCACACAAAAATAAAATTCAACTTCACAAATGCTAATTAGAGTTGCTAGGTATTAATACACCTGCTATATTCCCTGATTCAATGGGTTCTTTCTGTGTTTAAATAATTTTTAATGTCATGTAATTAATCTCAGACTCAATGTGTATAGCCTTTCAAACTTACTTAAATCTTTAGTTCTGCTGACTACACCCTGTTCTAAGTATTTCAATTGTGCCCGATGCCAAAAAAACACAAAATCTATTTCTGCCTAAAATATCCAGATAATAAAAAGGAATAATCTGTTTTGTTTGAATAACACAGATAACTTCCTCTACTCTACAACCCATTTTAGATGTTTTCTAAACAATCACCATCAGCTGTGAGACCTTTTTATATCCTTCTTTGGGTATTAATGGTACAATTAAATTTTCATTATTATAGTGCTCACTGTCCAGTTTGGGTGTGATGTATATCCCATGCCTTCCCCCTCTTTGGCTCCGTACATAAGCATTCATTATTACAAAATTTCACTCCCACAGAGAGGCAGGATAAGGGTGCATCAGTGAAACTAAAAACTGCGACTTGAGAACCCATGGCAAAATTTTAGAAAGAAGAAACTCTTTGTCTAGGAAACATCAGAAATAATTTTAAAATGCGTACTCTTCAGAATCTTCCTTTATATGAATGAACATAGTATATAATGAAGAGGACGTAAAGCCTATTTTCTGTCGCTCCCCCTTCTTTCCTTCTGTATAACTTCTTTGACGTCTGGATAAATCTCATATTTGCAGCAATTTACAACAATAGCCAAATTTAATACAAGACTTAAGTTTTCTAAAGTATTTGAAATAAAATAGCTTTTCAAAAATTCTAGGAATCTAGAGGCGCCTGGGTGGCACAGCAGTTAAGCGTCTGCCTTCGGCTCAGGGCGTGATCCCAGCGTTATGGGATTGAGCCCCCCATCAGGCTCCTCCGCTATGAGCCTGCTTCTTCCTCTCCCACTCCCCCTGCTTGTGTTCCCTCTCTCGCTGGCTGTCTCTATCTCTGTCAAATAAATAAATAAAATCTTTAAAAAAAAATTCTAGGAATCTAAATACAGGAAGCATTTAACAGATTTTCTTGACGGGATTTTTTTCTAAATAAATATTTTGTTCTTTTTTTCAATCATGCTGGGGTTTTTTTTTCAATTTTTAATTTTTTTGATTTTTATTTACTTTTTTTTATTATGTTATGTTAGTCACCATACAGTACATCATTAGTTTTTGATGTAGTGTTCCATGATTCATTGTTTGCGTATATCATACTGTTTTAACATTAAAGGACAATTTCCCATGGTGTCTCCTTAGAGCTGCAAACGCCACAAAAACTGGGGAGACCCAGACCATGCTACATGTAAGGAGTAGTACTGTATAAATGATGGATGGAAAGTCCTCTGTCAGACAATATTGAATATTTTTTTAAAACATACATTTAATAGAACAAAGGTTGTTACTACTGAGCAAGAGAAAGTAACTCCACGTGTTCACGCTAAAATCAAGAGACATTTAGACATTTGAAAAGAAAAACTTAGCAAGAGTGGTCTGGGGACACAGGTGGATTTTGTAAAGAGAGTTAACTGTTCAGTCAGCCTCTGCTCCTTATTCTGCAGATGCTTCTCATCCCAGCCTGACAAGCGGGGGATTTTGCCCCACTCCTACCTACAGATCCACACAGATTTTCAGGTAAAGAAAATGTTCATGTATCTGTTAATGTTGGGTGGTCTCACCTTTTTTCACTTACCGTTTTTTAAATTTTGCAGATCTTTCGCTATTGCAAATTTTGATGTTGAAACAGTTAAGATAATATTTTCTCGTCTTAAACAACTAAATATGTAGGATTTTACCTAACGTTTTTTTTCTGTGTTTAGGTAAACCCCAATATTTGCAATTGGCACAAAATGACAAATACTCAATACAGTCCCTCAGCTATTTGTATTTGGGTGTTTTTAAGGCATTTAGAATTTTAAAGCTAATGTATTTAGTTTCATGACTTATGCCTGATGTAAACCACATCTTGAAACCAAAACATATTTTTTCAATCTTTTGAGTTATCTAGACTTCAGAATTATTATTAATTCTGAATAGGTCAGTTCTGATTGTTCTGGGCAAACAAACTTTCCAAACATCATTTGTTTTCATTAACGTTACTTGAGGAATTTTGGCAGTATTTTTAATGAGAAATCGTTGGGATTTAATTCCCATACGTAGAGATGTAATGATTTTTTTTTTTAAGTCAGCATGCTTTCCTGGTGGATAATCTAATTCTCACCTTCTTTTGTATGTGCTTACTACTAATTATTTTAAAGTCTGAAAATTTTAAATAATTATTTCAAGTGTGAATATTGTGGGTCATTGTGAAAGACATGAATTAGGAAGCACATGGCAGTTAAGATATGAATAGTTATGTTAATTCAGATCATGGAGACAAATGCAATTTTCAAAGGCTTTTTCTTGTGCAACTCTATTCAGGAAAAAAAAACATTTAGGTTCAGTTAATATGCACAACATGCTTCACCTTTTTCTTGACTATTAAAACTACTAATTAGCAGCTGTTCAATTACTTAAAATAGGCAAGTTGTGCATGCTGTAGCTAAGGACGGAATACACAAGCAAAAGAAAACTAGTAGTAAATCCATATCTCCCTTTGAAGGACAATTGTTAAATAGGATCTCATGTCTTGATTCATTGTCACCATGTGAACCTGGGTTCTACTAAGAAACTGTAATTTCACAAATACTTGTCAAGCCAAGCATATTTTCTTTATACCATTACAAATGTTAGTAAAGAACAAAACTGACTTACTAAAATAACACTGATTGGCTAATTATGTATAAATTTTAAATATCAAAGTACAGTAACAATTTCCCTTTTATTAGCAAAGTTCTGCAGCAAAAAAAATTCTGCATTCTTTGTGAAATTCTACAGCAAAAACATAAACTCAGGTTGAATTTTAGATGTATCTACACATGAAATATTTGGGGGAAATGGTTGAGTTGGTTAAATACTCTCTTCATAGCTAATAATAATTATTTTCAAAGGAAGTGTTTGCTAAATATTTTTTCCAAAATATGTAATTTTTTTACAGTATTTTTCTTGTAGAAGTAACGTCATTCAATTATGTATGGCAGAAATGAAGAATTATGATATGTTTATAACAGAATACATTTTGTTGATTTCAACTTGGCCTCATAAAATATTTTCTTGGTCAATTTCTTGTAGGTTCCGTATTTCTTGAAATCATTCATTTTTGCTAGTTTGGAAATTCAGATCAAAAAGTTATAAACCTAAAATAGAGCGGGAACTTGAGACACATTTGATAGGACAATTAAATCCAGACTCTTCGGAAGTGTCTTTTTCATATTTGGCAAATAAGTAACTTTGTCCCGAACTTTTAAAAAATATTCCACTAACATAATTTGGAAAGATGAGGAAATAAAAGTTGTGTATTGCTTTAAAATGTAAAACTGCATATATTTTTTATTTTGCAAAGCACGAAATATCAAAAGCAATTCAAAGAATCGAAGGAATATTACTTCAGAAATTTTTAAATTAGGAAATGTTAAGCTGTCTTATAATATCAAAGAAAAATAATAACGTAATTAACAAAAAGATTTCCTCTAAAATCTGTAGTCAAGTATCACTTTTAAGCTATGACAGTTCTTACAAAACAGGGACAAAATGACTTTGAGGTACGTGCTAGTACGTCAGGTATACCTTACGAATATTCTGGTAAACCTTCCCACGAAGCAATCAAGGTCAAAGATTTAATTAAGAGGATCAGGAAAATGTATTCTTTACTTTTTTTCTTTTGCTACTACTTAATTTCTTTTTCTTTAATTAGCACATTTTAGATTAGCATAAAGACAATTGTATGTATTCTCTGGCTCTCCTCTTCCTATGGAGAATGTAAGATTTAAAGAAAAAGAACATCAAGCTGCTTTTTTCTTCCAATTGCAGCTATTCCTCAGCAATTCAGGATATAGATAAATCTACACATGCCTGTCTTGTTTTGAAAAGTTGAATTTAAACATCCACACACAGCTGGTGGGAGTGTACACTGCTCAACCCGACAGGGGAAAATAATTTTACTTTACTTGGTAACGTTGACTATATGCATACCATATGACCATTCCTGTGTATAATGCTATCGTCTGGCAAAATTCCTCCTCCTGTGCACTGGGAGGCATGTCCAAGTTCATAGCTATATGGTTCACAATAGCAAAAAACAAAAAAACAAAAAAACAAACAAAAAAAAACCTGTAAATAATTCAAAAGTCCAATGACAATGAATAAAATAAATGAATGGTGGCATACTTCTACACTGGAATATTTTATGGAATGGAAAATCAATGAACTACAGTTATAGGCATACACAAGAAAGATTTTTAGAAAAAACAATTCTTAAATGAAAATTTAAGTGACAGAAGACAGTATGATTCCATTGACTTTAATTTCCTTTTTTTTTTTCTCAAAGACTTATTTTATTTATTTGACACAGAGAGAGAGCCAGAGAGCACAAGTAGGGCGGGGGGTGGGAGCCAACCCATGGGGCTCCGATCCCAGGAACCTGTGCTGGGATCGTGACCTGAGCCAGAGGCAGACACTTAACCAGCTGAGCCACCCAGGCGCTCCTCATTGACTTGAATTTCAAAAACAGGCAAATGAAGCACACATTGTTTAGGAACACATTCAAATGAGGTAAAACAGAAAAGTAAGGCAATGATTAGCCCCAAATTCAGAGTATAGACCACATCTAGGAATGACGGAAAGGGATGCAAGGTGAGAAATGTGCACTCGGGTGACTTGTAAGGTGCCTGCAATGTTTTGTTTCTCAGTGTGGGTGGTGGGTACACAAGTGCTCAGTATTTTGTTTTTTGGGGGATTTTGTGTGCTTTTTTTTGTTTTGTTTTGGGGGTTTTTTGGTTTCTGGTTTTTGGTTTTCATAGCTGCACTCGGTTTTTGAGATTTGCACATGTACCATATTTCACCATAAAACAAAGAAAATAAGGGGAAAAGAAATTTAATTTAGTCACATAACTGGTTAGCAAATTGCTACTGACTTTGATTGTTTTCAAAGCGCTCATTGACTAACTTTGTGTCTTTCCCCAACCAATAAACAAGCAAACATGCAAAAAAGCATGTATATTAGGGTGCAGAGTGAACCAAGAGAAGTATTAATCCTCATGTATGGGGAATTATATCTAAATTTGTCAGAACTAAGTTACAGTACAGATGAGACTTTAGGGCAGTAGTTCTCAACAAAATTGCAAGGGATCTCAGCTGAGGAAAGGAAGGAAGAAGCTGAGAGGGGATGATACTCACTGAGAGTAAGTGTGGGAATGGCGGTGGGGAAGAATTTGAAAAAGCCCTTCCCACAATTATGTTATTTTCTTTATTTATTTTTGATTTTAAAGATTTATTTATTTACCTGAGAGAGAATGCAGGCACACACTCGAGTGCTCCCTTGGCAGGGCGGGGGGGGGGGGCGGGGGGAGAGAGAATCTTAAGCAGGTGCCCCTAGAATCTTGCTCTTTAAATAACTGGGCCTGGGTGGCTCAGTTGGGTAAGTGTCTGACTCTTGATTTTGGCTCAGGTCATGATCTCAGGGTCTTGAGATCGATCCCTGTCTTAGACTCTGTGCTCAGTGAGGAGTCTGCTTGAGATTCTCTCTCTCCCTCTCCCTCTACTCCACCCCCCATTCACATGTGCTCTCTCTCTCTCTCTAAAATAAATAAATAAATCTTTAAAAAAACAAAAAATAAATAAAGAGCAAGATTCTCTTCCTCTCCTTAACCCCCACCAATCTCCCCCTTAACCCTTCTATAAGGACGTACCTATATACACATACACATTTTTTTCTTTCAAACTGAAGAACCCAATCATCACATTTATTCACACCTTGAATAATTATTTACTGAGCACCTACAATGTACCAGGCACCAGCCTTCCCAATAAAGCAGTGAACAAAGTGAACAAAATCCCAAATTCAAAAGCATCTACATAAAGCAGAAGCCGCTTATCTGAAAGGATTAACACCATGATTTGGTCTGTTAATGGAAAAACACATTTATTTGTTTTAAATTAAAATAATTAAGGTTGTTACATAGACATACAGGTCGACAAATCTTTAGCTATCCTGTCTAGTTCTCCAAATATTTACACAATGAATTAGACGTAGGAATGAGCTCTCGATGATAAACAACAGGAAGGACGTGGCCAGGTACTTGCTACCTGCAGGTGATAGGAGCTCGTATCTGGATTGGGAGTCCACACGAACCTCAGGAAACAAGCTCTCTTCTCCCAGCCTTATTGCAAGAATTGGACTCCACGTCCTCCTCTGGCATGAGACCACGGACATTACAGGAAAATGGAAACCATATCCTTACTAAGACCTGCCTCAAGGAATTTTAATGAGGATTAAATGAGTTGGTATTTGTGAAGCACCTAAAAAAATTTGATAGCAATTCTTAAAAAGTTATCCTTCAAGAAAGGCTGTGTAGTGATAGAGGGAATGAAATGTTTAAGCTCCGCTACCTAATTGCCAAGGCTGTTTTTGTTTTGTTTTCTTTTGTTTTGGTATTAGCATTAGGGTTAGTTCTTTTTTTTATTCCCAGGAGAACTATAAACAATTTTAAATACTGATTGAACCAGGAGAAAGCCTCAATTATTAATCTAGCCTTCATTCAGTCTGATTTTTCCATTGATTTCTAATGAGATTCTTATCTCAGAATGGAAATCATTGGTAAGTGTTATGTATGAGTATAGTTATTTTACATATGAATAGTGCATATAGCTTTTATCAACAGATCCCCCTAGGAGCTGTGGCTGTGGGTGACTCCAGAGCCATGTTTCCTCACCCCCGAAGCTAAACTGAAGCACATACTGAACATACAATGACAGTTTGGTTCTCTCTCTCCCCCTTACCATAAGTAGGCCAACAGAGCTGGGAATGAATTGAAAACATACATCTACAGATGATCACTGTATCCTGCCTTTTCTTAAAAACAAGCCTGATCATTTTCTTTCCTCCATGAGCATCCAAAGCTGTTCAAAATCCCCTTCATGGTTTCTATTTTTGTAGGCTGTAGAACAATGCTTAATCAAACTTTGTCTAGAAAAGTATGCAAGAGTCCACCTGCCTGGATCATTCCTATGAGCCCATATCCATGTTTGTTTTTATAGAATTCAGTATAAGTAAGAGAGGTAAAACAGGTCATGTATAATTCCAAGCAAACTGATAGCTCTGCTTCCCTTCTAAGTGGCAACTGGGAAAAAAAAAAAAAAAAAGGAAAACTCTAACAAAGGGTATCCAGAGTATCCAAAATTTTATTTTGCCCATTAAGAACATTAACAAAAAAATTTTCCATCATCTTAATTTTTTAAGTCAATTTTAACACAAAATAAAATGGACATATTTAAGAGTTAATAGTCCTTAATATGGGATGCATTAAGGATTTTTAAGATACCTACATTGTTCCGATTTTCCTCTTTTCCTCATGGGTTAGTGAATTTCGCATTATCTCTTGAGAAACCAGTGTAGGAGACATTACTGTCGATCATGTTATCTGTAAGCATAGTTGTCTTAGTCCGTTCAGGTTGTTATAACAAAAATATCCTCGGTTGGGTGGCTTAAACAACAAACATTTATTTCTCACACTTCTGGAGGCTGGGAAGTCCAAGATCAAGGTGCTAGCAGATTTGATATCTAGTGAGACCCCTCTTCCTGTTCAGAGATGGCCATCTTCTCGGCTTCACGTGGTGGAAAGGCAAGGGAGCTCTCTGAAGTTTGTTTTTATAAGGGCATTGTTCCCACTCATGAGGACTCCCTCAGGACCTAATCACCTCCCAAAGGCCCACCACCTAATACTGTCTCACTAGGGTTTAGGGTTTCAACATATGAGTTTGGGGGGACACATTCAGTCCATGACAACAGTTTGAACACAGGTTCCACACGCCTGAGCATTCCATTTTCGTCCCTTCAACCTGAGATGTACCAGGTCTTGCAAACTGACCTTCATTTTAGGAAATATTGTAAGGAATTAGTCACAGTTTCATAAACCTAAGTCAATCTAACTCCCTTTAAAAACATCACATATTACAAACAAACTTGCTAAGTGCTACAGTAATCAGTGTCTTACATTGCACACTTGGAATTAGGCTTCATAAAAATTGTAGCATGTAAATTAGCAACTTGATACCAATAGTGTACATTCATATACAAACAAATGGAACCTGGTTAACTTGCATTTTAATTGTTTTAACATTACGTACTTAAAACACATTAACATAAAACACCTCAGTGGGCATTTTACATTGAAATCTCCATGTAGCGTCAAGGACTTTTCTTCAAATATAGTTTCACTGATCGGAATTTTATTGATTAGGTCATCTCCTTCCCATATGAACCATATCCCAATGTATCTTCTGAGATTTCTTATATTGGGTTCAATAAAAAGGAAAAACAAATCATAAAATATTAGCAAAATAATATGAGAATCTTTATAGATTTTTGGCTTATTTTCTTCATAATCTTTTATGGTTTTTCAGCCACATCTGAGTTAGCAGCATTTTTTTTTTAAAAATCATATTGTCCGCAGGGAGTCTTTCTAAAGCATTCAACTTAGTTTTCCTAGAAACAACCATTTTCCCTTCCAATTCTTTTTTTTTTTTTTTTAAAGATTTTATTTATTTATACGACAGAGATAGAGACAGCCAGCGAGGAGGGAACACAAGCAGGGGGAGTGGGAGAGGAAGAAGCAGGCTCATAGCAGAGGAGCCTGATGTGGGGCTCGATCCCAGAAGGCCGGGATCACGCCCTGAGCCGAAGGCAGACGCTTAACCGCTGTGCCACCCAGGCGCCCCATTCCCTTCCAATTCTTATTTCATTAGTTTCTGTAACATTAATGCTATTACATAATTACAATAACAACTAGCATAAATTAGTTTAGAAACAAACAGAACTGATTTTGGGTAAGCCCCCAACACTGGTGGGAGAAGAAACGTAGGACTTGAACTGGAAGGAAGCTGGTTAGCTCTCGTGAATACTCCATTGCTTTGGGTCAGTATGTTTTACAGAGGAAGGATTTGATTAACGTATTTACGGAGGAAAAGTTTTGATTAACATATTGAAATAAGAAAACATATTTAGATTAACTGTTTTTTCATTTAACTGCATTAACTACAAGAAAAGTTAATCACAAATAGAATACTAACGTTTTAGCATTGCTGCATCATTAAGGGACACAGAGAAAGTTGCAATAATGGTATTCTTTACAAATACCATTTTTTAAGGATTTATTTATTTGAGAGAGAGAAGTGCTAGCAGGGGTAGGAACTGAGGGAGAGGGAGAGAGAGGATCTCAAGCAGACTCCCTGCTGAGCATGGAGCCTGCCTCCGGCTTGAACTCAAGACCCTGAGATCGTGACCTGAGCTGAAATCATGAGTCCAATGCTTAACTGACTGAGCCACCCAGGTGCCCCACAAATATAATTTTAAAACAAAATTATATTGTAATATTTTGGCTTAAAACAAAGAGACTGGGGATACCTGGGTGGCTCAGTCAGTTAAGGCTCTGTCTGCCTTCAGCTCAGGTCATGATCCCGGGATCCTGGGATTGAGCCCTGCATCGGGCTCCTTGCTCAGTGGGGAGCCTGCTTCTCCCTCTGCCTGCTGCTCCCCTGCTTGTGCCCTCTCTCTCTCTCTCTCTCCCCCCAACAAATAATGAATGACATCTTAAAAACAACAACAACAACAACAAAGAGACTCTGGGTCTGGGACAGCAATGTTACATCAACCCTGTCCCCTACTCAAATCTGCAGGGTGACCATAGACAACCATGATATAGACCAATTTTGTTTCATCTATTTTGCCCTCCATATGTTCTCTTTGAAACACCATTACCTTTACCGCCCCTCTCATTTACGACTTCTTTCAATACCCTTATAAATATTTTAAGATGCTTCCTGGCTGGTGAAATGCCCTTAACTTTCATATCCGAAGTTTTCCTCCTCAAAGTTCTCCCATCTCAGGGGTGCCTGGGTGGCTTAGCCGCTTAAGCATCCGACCCTTCGTTTGCCTCAGGTCATGATCTCAGGGTCCTGATCTCAGGATTGTAAGATCAAGACCCGACTGGGGCTCCGTGCTCCCCTGGGAGTCTGCTTGACTTTCTCTTCCACTCCCTCTGCCCCTCCCCCTCGCCTGCACACACTCTCTCTCAAATAAACAAATAAATCTTTTCAAAAAGTTCTCCCACATCAAAATTTAGCTATTCCCTGTCTCAGTTCTTCACATTCTGTCTTGGCTAGGTTAATAGGTTAATAGTTAATAAGCTCTATCAACATGAGTATATTAATGTAGTTAATAACTTGGAGATCTAACAATACCTGCGAATTAGGTATCTATGAAGATAGCATATGGATTTTAATAGGAATCTTATGGAGATAATCTCACCCAAAAAGGTGTGATTAATGGTAGGATTTTAATAGGTGCTATAGAAGACTTAGGAACTGGGAGAAAATTTTTGGTGAATATACTTTTCATCCTCTTCAAAAATTACTGCTGTGGAAGCCACCCAATCATTCTTATCATTAGGGCTGACTTAATTCCTTGCACCAAAGATACATGTAAAATTGTTTCTACCAAAGAACCTGGGTGAATTCACAAGCTGCGTCTAAGACTCAAAAGCACCTTTATTTTATTTTGATCCAGAAAGTCAGTCTGTGTGTGTGTGTGTGTGTGTGTGTGTGTGTGTGTATTTTTGGCATACTTATTAAAGTATAAGTTTTCTATGGAAAAGAAGCAAGCTATATATAATTTCTAGAGGAGTACTGATCTCATTTTAGGTCCAGCCAAAGAGGTTATTCTTCATAGAATAGCTGTAGCCACACCCTTGTTACAGGCACCTAGTCAACTACAACCCACAAGCCACTGGCACCATGTTTTCCTCCCCCCAAAATTAGAAGCAAATATTGAAACAAACAAAACGCAAAAACTGTAAAACTCTCCATTCCTATACAGTTTGACTGAAACTCTTCCTTCCCCCTCTCTCTTCCCCATAAATCAAGGGTAGGAAATCTTCAGCCTCAGGCCATGCCAGTTCATGGCAAGTACAGTTAAATATTTGTCATCCCCCTTGTTCAATAATTCTCCAGAATTTCTGAAGCTTTCTGTTTTCTTCTTTTAGCTTTCAAGTTACATGAACTGCACTTTTAATCTAAGAAAAAATAATGCCACAAGTTTTGACTGAGGCAATGTCACTTTTGCTACCCTTTTAAAGTAGCATTATTTTTTAAGTTCTTTTCAATCGTGCAGTTATTTTTAATGAAATTATTTATTACAGCTTTTTACATTATCAATTTTGTCTTTTAAATATTTGTCATTTGTCCCTTTCTGTCAGAAAGTTCTAATTTAAAAACATGCCAAAAATATGCGTGTGTCTGTATTTACAGGTTTTTTGGATCAACATAAAATAAAACGTTTTTTTTTTCCTACTTTTAAATGTAATTCCTGAATCTGCCCTGCTTCTACACTGAGATGGTTGTGCGGTGTATCTTCTAAGCAAAGAATTAGGAGTCAGCCCTAAAGATGAGGTGCCTTCCAAAGGATGCTTCTGAACTTAGTCTCTCCAATTTTGAACTCTTAGAGAAAGATTATATGTTTCTGTCAGAGTAAGTTACTAAGAAAATCATAAAATTGACATTTTCTAAGGCCTCTTTCAAAATGTATTGACACTATGGTTAATGGCCTCGGTTACTAATGGCTTGTAAGCAAGATTTGTAAAGATAGCTGATTATATACACAGTTCATTTTAGAAGACTATTTAAAGGTTTTTGAATGGCAAAGGTAGTATATTTCTTTTTTAAAAAATATTTATTTATTTATTTCAGTGAGAGAGCACACACACATGCACACATGGGGGCGGTGACAGGGTGGGGGGGTAGGCAGAGGGAAAGAATCTCAAGCAGACTCCCTGCTGAGTGTGAGCTCATTGTGGGGCTCAATCCCATGACCCTGAGATCATGCCCTGAGCTGAAACCAAGAGTTGGATGCTTAACCGACTGAGCCACCCAGGCACCCCAAAAGTTGTCTATTTCTAAAAATATTTAATTATAGGGTCTACCAATACAAAGAGACAAGTTAAAGAGTTCCATTGATCCACACTTCTTATTCTATCAGGGTCGGTGTGTCTCTGATTGTTTCATAGAGTAAATAAATTAACCCTTGGAAAATTAGAGAATCACAGCCAAAGGGACAGCAGTGGATAAAATTATGCCAGTTAACTCAGGTGTTGCCATTTTTCTGTACCTACCATGAATAATAATAAAGTAATATCTCCCAGAATGAGGCTAAAATCTTAGAAATGGTAGGGTTTTTTTTCTTTCATGCATGCTCCCACACCATTAAAATGAATTGAAGAAGATTTAACTTAAATAACATTCAGAATTTTTGTTTTCTGTTATTGTTTTTATCCCGTGTGCCCTGTAGGTCTGGCAGACCAAGAGGTGCAAAGATGCAAAGGATGCTGGGGACACTTTGAGTAAAACAAAACTGGAATTAAGGAAAAGCTGGATCAAAGAATCATCATCTTTGGGTTATGAAGAAACTGAAAAAAGATGGATGCCCTTACAGACCTTACATTCAAGTAAGGAAACCCAGAAATAAACAATAAACATAATAAGAAAGGAAATTAAAGTGGATGTTTTAAGATGATGAGTGCTTAAAAAGAGTAAAGCAAGGAAAAGATTGAGGGGATATGTAGTTTTAAATACATTCTACAAAGAACAAGGTAAAACAACACTTAACTCCAATTCTTGGGGTGGAGATAAAGGGGTTAGGGAACAAGTCTTGGCAAAGGAGCCATAAGAGAATTTTGGGTGAGCCCTTGCTCTTAAGTAAATAAGGAGAGAAATAACCATTCCCTGCCCTCCTCCTGCTTTCTCTTCACTCATTCAGCAAACACTGGCAACTCTCTTAACATCAGTTCTCTATCCAAACAATACTGAAATGGTACAGGCATATCAGTGAAGATCCACTTTTTGTAAATTTATTTTAAAAACGTATAGACACATACAAAGAAACCCTGTATCCAGAATCTTCTCACTGCAAGGCATTGTGCTGGCTATTTTCCCACACAATACTTTTACACATGTCCATTCTATGGGTGGGTCTTAAAAACAAGCTCTCTGTGTTATACATTTCTGTATCTTACTCAAAAATTATTTGTTGACTGAATAAATGAATTCATTCATTCATTCATTCATTATTGAACATTGGGTTTGGCCCATCAAATAAAAAAAGAAACCAAAAAACAATTTCTATCATGCTTCAAAGGAGACAATGTCAAGTTCAATTCAGAGTAAATGTATCAATTTAGAGGCAATTTATAGTTATTTTTCATTCCCATGAATCTTAAACCAAGGAGAAAAGACTTTGGAAGAAAGTAAGTCTCTCCTCCCGTTTGTACGAGTTACATGACTACATTCAAATGTACTCTTCAACTTGTATATCCTACACATGTGAGTACGTGTGTGCATATATAGCAGACTCTATGTAGAGAGAGTTTCAGGTACTTTGGTAGTAAAATGTCCACTTCTATGGTGAAAAAATTGCTACAATTTCTTCAATTATAATTTACTCTTATAAAATAGAATGTGTTGAGAAGCTGGCTCAGTAAGTATAATAATATAAATGTAATTTAGTATCTTTATGACAATAAGAAGAATCTAGATATTGGCAAAAAAATCTTATCATAGGGGCGCCTGGGTGGCGCAGTCGTTAAGCTTCTGCCTTCGGCTCAGGGCGTGATCCCGGCCTTCTGGGATCGAGCCCCACATCAGGCTCCTCTGCTAGGAGCCTGCTTCTTCCTCTCCCACTCCCACCGCTTGTGTTCCCTCTCTTGCTGGCTGTCTCTCTCTGTCAAATAAATAAATAAAATCTTTAAAAAAAAATCTTATCATAAATGTATTTTAACTTTATATTATTGTTAGTAATAACAACAGCTAATATTTATGGAGTCCTTATGTATCATTTATGACCTTCAAGCATTTACATGTGTTATCTCATTTAATTCTTAAAAACAGCCTGGTAAAGTAGATATTATTAGTATTTTTCTCTTAAAAGATGAGGAAATTGGTAGGTAGAAGGGTGCCCATGATTTCAGGCTAGTAAATAGAACAGTTGGGACCTCCAGATGGCTTTTTATTGTTCTAAATTCCATTCTTTAAACATTGGTTGATGTTGTTTCTACTTTAATAAAGAGCTATGCAGATGCCAGATGTTTTATGGGATACCTGGGAAGGTCGTGAGATGCCTTTGAGACCTCAGAAGTCAGAAGGGATTACTTAATCTATATTATACTCTCAATTTTCTATTGTCTAGAATTGGCAATATGAGAATAATTCTTGTTTTCATTTCTTCTTCTAGCAATCAGAACAATAGCAACTTTGCATTCATTGAATCTGATGCAACTAAAGAAGTAAGATTGTTTTAAAGTACGTTTTTATGATTTATTATTTTACTGCTTATTATTTATTATTACATTTGTTTTTATTTCTTCTAACAATTTACCAAAGGAGGATTTGGTGCCTTGGAAATGTTTGGATTTAAATTATTTAATTTTCTTCAATACATTCATGTTGACTAATTCCAAATGACTAGTAATCCCGTACAAAATTCACAATACTCTTTGAGCTAGTTGGGCAGTTTTTAGGTAACAAAGACATGAGATATTCCTAACGAGTCAAAATGAAAATGAAAAAAATATGGAATGTTTTAAATCTCTGAATCTAGTTTAGCTGGTATTTGAATGTATTCTAAAATACATCAAATATGACAGTACACCTATGAAGTTCTGCTGAAATGCGGCAGTTCGTCCTTCCTGAGATTAGAAGACACTAGCGAGGGTCCTGCCTCCAGGATCAGAAGGGGCGGTGCACCTAGGGGAGCTCTGTAAAAGATGGCCCTGAGGCTGTTTTAGAATCCACCCACTTTCCATTTCTTAAGGCTCCGTCACTCTAACCTTAATCTACCAGCTCTCTCCTGTTGATTCAGGACTGCCAGTGGTTCGTGTAGTCCCTGCAAAGGAAATACTGAAGAAACTCCCAGCTGGTACAGAATTTTGTCTCTGTATCAGTTTTACCGGGCAGTATGATGATTACTGGTGCTTTGTGTTGGCTTTTTTCTCTCTCTAGTTCTCACCTGCTTTCCAAAGTTTCACAGGGAACCCAGGCTTTTTTTTAGGGGATGGGGAGTGGGGGGTGGGGGGGAGTCTCTTCTAATCCTAATATCTTATTTGCATTTCCCATGACCCCAATTTGATGAGGTAAATAGCATATTCATAGATAATGATTAGAGACCATTTGAATGATCTTTAAAAAAAAAAAAGATTTATTTATTTATTTGAGAGAGAGAGAGAGCAAGCAAGGGGAGGAGCAGAGAGAGAGAATCTTCAAGCAGACTCCCCACTGAGCATGGAGCCCAACTTGTGGCTCCGTCTCACAACCCATGAAATCATGACCTGAGCTGAAACCAAGAGTTGGACACTTAACCGCTTAACCGACGGAGCCACCCAGGTGCCCCTCATTTGAATGCTCTGATGCAGACAAATCCAAATGTGGTAAACACCATTAGTTGTATCAGCTTCCCAAGTTAGGGAAAGTGATCATAAACCCTCACTAGCCCATACCTGTGAATGAATCATTATATTAATGGTCTATTCAGTTGGGTAATACTCAAATACAATATACTATAACCTGTTAAAGCTCTTTCAGAGTTCCAGTCAAAAGTTGGTCTGCTAGAAGCTTATTTCTTTTCTACCCCTAATTTGGTTTTTATGTCTAGGATATGTGACACAGTATGGAGTCCCCAGGAAATTAGCTCTATCAACCTATCTAGACCACTGCTGGATTCCCCCGCTTGCCCACTTATAAAGAATTAATTTTGATATCCGAGAATATCAAATGTTATCTATCGACTCCTGGATGGCAGAAGAAAGCAGTATCTAATGCTCATTAAGGCAGAGAACTTTCGCCTGGGGGGGGGGGAGACACAGTTTCTCTGGAAATCACTGGATTATTTCAGAAAAAATGTATCTTCCCAAGATCCATTTATGATTCCAGTGCCTGATCCCGTGCCTCACCTTTGTTTCTCTGATCCCGAATCAGCTGGTTAATCCTGGTCAGCCTCTCCTCTTTATCTCTCGCTGCCTCCCTGCCGTTTTGATTACAGTCCCCTCACACCCACCATTCTCAATGTTTCATCCCTTGGTCCCAACTCACTTCTGATTTCATAACTTAAAAGCCTGACAATCTTGACAGATTCTAATATCTAGTATCAGTGTCTCCATTGTTTCTTAATGCTGGTTCCTTCCCACCTCTAGCATCTCATTGATTCCTAAAGGCTTCGACTAAGTCCTTTTGTATAATACTACGTAAGTGTAAAGAAAACCAAAATAGTCTGTATCCCTTCTCACATAGAATTATAAGACTTATTTATTAAATATGTCTCTAAGGATACATTCATAAAACGGAAATCGCATTCATGATTCTGTAGAAAGGACTTTCACATTCATTGATTAATTCAGCAATTTTTGAACACATACTCTAGGGTAATATTTTTTAGGTGAACATACATTAGACTTCAAAATAGCTCATTTTTTTTTGCCACTATTAGGCATTGATCTTTCTTTTTTTTTAAAAGATTTTATTTATTTGACAGAGAGAGACAGCCAGCGAGAGAGGGAACACAGGCAGGGGGAGTGGGAGAGGAAGAAGCAGGCTCATAGCGGAGGAGCCTGATGTGGGGCTCGATCCCATAATGCTGGGATCACGCCCTGAGCCAAAGGCAGACGCTTAACGGCTGTGCCACCCAGGCGCCCCAGGCATTGATCTTTCTTAAACACTGGGTATTGGCATAACCAGCTGCTACCGCTAATGTTAGATCTGTGGGTCTAAACAGTGCTCATTAAAATAGTCGGCTCACCCAGAAAATGTAAGATGTTAGTCATCTCTTAAACATTTAATATTGAAAAAGGGAATTCTCTTAGCTAATGCTAGAGATTAGTGTTTTCGTGAATTTTGGATATTGTAAGAGCCAACTCTTCCGGCTAATGCTAGGCATTAATAGTTTCTTAAAAATTACCTATGAGTGATTTATCCATTCTGTCCATGACTCCTTAATTGCGACTGGCTCGTTCATGAGTAATCATTTAGAGAATGCACGAAAGCCAGCGACAGACAATGTGTAGGTATTTAACCACACTGTCTTTCTATGGGTCTCATTAATCCCTGCTCTACTATTTACCTTGGGTTCTTAACACTGATTCCTTCCTCCTTGTTGTTGTCATTTCTGTCTGTACCGTTGTTTTGAAATTGAGAGATAATCTACATAGAAAAGGGCATAAAACACTAATCATAAGTGTGTTAACAATGACTTTTTTTTTTTACATCCAAATAACCACCACCCCTTAGGTCAAAAATAGAATATTTCCAGCATCAACATTTCTAGATTATTTTCCTTCCCCCATTCCTATCCTCTGAGTTCTATCTTCCTCCTTATTTTGATATCCTGCATGGACTTTTATGGTTCATAAACTTCAGCTTCCTTCATCCCTTTCTATCTTGACTTGGCTTTAAATGCTCTCTTGGATTAGTTTAACTTGCAGTTTCCAATAACAGCTACCATAACCTCCCCACCAGAGAAGAACGATTTGCTCTAAAATATTTTGCAAGCAAATTTTAGCACTGGGCACATCTAAGTGTGTATGGCTAATCTAATATAATTTGTTTTTAAATTTATACCCACATCATTTTGGGAAATTTTTATAAACCAATGTGTAAGACATAGCTGGTCTTCCTACCACCAACAATGCCATCATGCACATAGTCTCAGAAAACAAAGAAAATCATTCACATTCTCAAGGAGGATTTCTGAGGCTCGGGTGGGTACTGATTTCTCTTTGGACAATTGTAGTGTACAGCCCATACTCACTCTCTGTAATGTTTTTAATCGGCCCTTACACTTTTATCATTTCAGACAGAAATGTCATCTTTTGTTCCAATTCAGTTTTGGTTTTACCTGGTCAAAACTTTGTAATATGCTCCCTTGTTTTGAACATTGTTGTATGAAAAATTAACTAATACATTGAAATTTACTGACTGCATATGGAAATGGCTTAATTAACTAGCATTTGCGGAACAAAAGTGCACTGGTTTGTAAGATTTTCCAAAAATGTATCTCCTTTATTGGAAGTCTCATTTAAATAATACCTCTGTGTTTTTATAATGGTATCAATTTCTCTATTGTTTAGGCACTTACCAAAATATAGCAATTGAACCATCAGAAATCTTCAATCTGAACAGATTCTCATCTATTCACATTAAAGTGACTTCAGAAAGCAAATTATGCATATATAATTATAATTCACGTAACCAATTACAATTTCCATAACATTAAAATAATTCTTCATCACCTTGATATACATAGAAAGTATTAGGCCTGAATGTTAAGCACTCAAGTAGGTTATGTAAAATAATATGACAATTGTGAAATCTGTGTTAATCTAACCAATCTTAAAGAGGTAATTAATCAATATTGTAAATTGATACTGGAACTATGAACTACCAAAGCAGACCTAGATGATTGGCTGAATCAGCCTGTTTCCTCTGATATAAATTGAGGTTAAAGCCTATATTTGAAAGCAAAAAAAAAAAAAAACCCTAAGAAGCTTTTAGGAAATTAAATAAATTGATTGAAAGCGTTAGCATTTGATAATTACTCCTACCAGGGATCTGTTTGTTGTCTGTCTTTTAGTATTTTCAAAATATTATAGTTGACCCAGATGATCTTTGTGAATACCTTTCTCACAGCTGAATGACTTTAAAAAACTGTATGGTGACTAACATAATATAATAAAAAAATATTACTATAAAAATTTTTTTAAATAATAAATAAATAAATAAAGTGAACTTACATCTAAATGTGTCCGCTACAGAGAATTTTTTCAAATACACCACAATCCATATTTGGAATGATCTTTCATTGCTAAGTAGATTTCTTAAAATAAACTGCAACCCCAGATAGCAAATATACAACAGCTTGCTAGTTTCCAATGTGCCTCATAAACTAAGGTGGCTACAGTTAATGTATATACATGTTTCAACATTACTTCTGAAGTTTTTGTCATTTTTTTAAACTTTTATACCCATAACTCTTTGGTGAAGGGTTTGAAATACCCTGGCTGGGTTTTCAGTTTCTCTGAATATATGAGCAATGCACATATGTAATATGGATGGACTCATGCACAGCACCTATCAAGATTAACCAGCTAAAGGTACTGATGAGTCAAATGCTTTTATCTATTGCAAGAACTAAGTACCAGAGCTTGTCAGCTCTGACTTAGCATAAGCCTGACCTGTGAATTTTTTTAAAAAAACTATGTTCAGGTCTCACTTCTGACCAATTAAATTGGAATATTTGCAAGTAAGGGCCAGGCATTTGTATGTTTTAAAGGCTCTATGGGTGATTGTAAAGTGCAGCCACGTAAAGAACTACTGAATTAGGTTAAAAACAAAAAATTAAAAATAAGACACTTCTAATTGTGATGTTGTAAAAATGAATGAAAGAAGTGAAAAATGAGTGAAGTACTTTACCATAATATACTATGATACATCACCTTTAAATGTTTAATTAAAAATATATTAAATTAGTTTTCTAAAGCCATGCAATTTTACATATATTGATAAATGTCAATGCATATCAAATTTCTTTAAAAGTAGAGACTATCTCTTTATTGTGACAAATAGTACCTAATATATCTAGTTTTCGTAAGTAAATAATAATCAGTTATTCGATCTGGTTCTACAGAGTACCACAGTGACAATTGCAAGGATACAAAAGAAAGAAATTTCTTCAAATTGCCTCTTTATTCAGAACCACACACATTCATCTTTCCCTCTATAATTTGTATTTTCTTAATTTCAAAACCATAGGTGGAACCATCAGGTTCAGTGATCATGGTCTTTGTGTTCACTATAAACTGATTGTCATTAATAGCACGTTGGAATGCCATTTACAGCAAATAATCCACATATTCATGTTACATGTGATTATCAAACAACATATATGAAGTACAAATGTTCTAAATTCTTAACTAAGGAAATAAAATACCCTGACATCAATGGGATTATTTTATTAGACATTGGAAGGAACAAATAAAAGCCTGAAGACCTCTTTTGGCTTATTTTTGAAATATTCATGATAATCAGTAATATGCTATAATTCTTGAACTTTTCATAAGCAAAGATTCTGTCTTATTTCTTATTAAAACCTTGATCAGTACCAGAGAATAGCAGGTACTTAATAGATGATTGTTAACTTGGATTTAACATCTTTAAAGTCCTAAATATAAAACATAGTATGTTAAGACTAGACGATGCATTTTCAGACATTTACAAATATATATTGTAAAACATCCCAAATGTCATCATTGAATTTGTGTCATTGATCACTGTTTGCTATATTATAAAAGAAGAGCTCAAAATGTTCTTGATTTATAACCTGTTAGTTTTCCAAGGTCAATGTGATGTTTAAATATATCTCCTTTTCCCTTAAAATTAAAATACTGTAAGAAAATAATAAATTACTACAGAATCTGTATTAAAAATGCCAAATTGCCAAAATATGAAATATACTTAATTGCAAGAGCCAACTTATAGACTATTTCCAAATTAATATTCAAATTATATAGAGATACAGGTTTAAAATAAGAGATAGTTGTATTTGTCTTAGATTTCTGCATCATCCTTAAGTTTTCACATCTCTAATGTGAATGAGATTATTGATTCATTAGTTTCTTAAAATCCTGTAATTATGCTACAAAACAAGAATATTTAAACTGAATTTATCTTTTGAAAATTTAATATGACTAAGTCAATTGATACTGACATAGTCAGCAAAAGATAGGTAATAAAATTCTGCCTCTTATTGATAAGATCAAAACTTTTTACGTGTTCTCAAATCATATCATCTATGTCTATAAGACTGAAGCATCTGGGTGAAAAATACAAATATTTCTCTACTACTTGTTACAGATAATGTAAACAGTTAATGCAAATGTTCTCATGTTGAATTGAGCTTTTCATTTCATCTAAGAAGTTCTGGACTGTGTAAAACAGTACCGTGTGTTTTAGCTAACTTGAGAAGCCTGTGTGCCTACTTTGGCATTTCAGATAGCTTTGTTTTTACATTCCTCGGTTGCAGAAGGCATTTGTTTGTGGTTCAGAAATTTTTTCTGATCTTCAAAATCATACCCACAAAATCTTTACTTTGGTGGTAGAGTATACCTAGCTGTGGCCCTAGGTATGGCCCCTGAAATTGAGAAGGATGAGTTTCTAGTTAATCAGTAGTGACTTAAAAAAAAAAAAAAAACCACCAAGTTGGGTAATCTTTAAATTCATTGGGATTGAAAAGTTTTCAATTATTCTAATTATACTCATAATTTGTTTCTTAATTTTGAAAGGAAGTGTGAGTGAACCCCTTAAGAATAAAATGCAATCTACTAATTGTGAAACTTTCTGGGATTTCCAAGTAAGTTGGTTTAAATGAATTTACATCTTCCAAAATTCTGATTACCGTAAAAATGTACACCTTAAGAATTAAATCTCTCAAACTGTAATCACAGAAAATAATTACTTGTCTGTTAGCCTTCTACAGAAATATTGTTAGATGTCTAAAAACAGCTTTTTTAAAATAGCAGGATTGCAGTGTTGACTTTAATTGGAAAGAAACCATGAGATAAATAACTCTCTCCTGCTAAGAAACCTGTGTATAGGTGGGATTTCCCATGATTCAGAGTGTAAAGAACACTCAACAGCACCCCTCCTCCCAGCCACTCTAATTTAAAGCAGAAGATGAAGTTTTAAAGAAAAAGGAATTGACATATCAGTCAATGCTGTCAAAAGTAATGTAAATACAGACTTTAAAGAAAACTAATCAGTTTTTCCCTTTGAAAGTCTCATAAAGGACTATTCTAGAAAGACTAATATTGTAAATATTGTACAATTTCAGATTTGGCCATCTATTTTGATTTGTAAAGCAAAAATATCTAGAAAATAGGTCCTTCATATAGAAGAGTAGCAAAAAGAAGAGTTAATCCTTTACTTTTTATATCTCTAGTTTGACAATTGAATTTAAGCAAAGCATGACAAAATGAATCAGAAAGATAGTAAATATTAGTAATATCATCAAGATTTGAATGCCGAAAATCTTAACATTTGGACATTATAGACATCTTCTGGTAATATGGTTTTTACAGTTGACTTGTAAAATCACGAAATAGTGGTATGTGCTTTCCACTAAATACTTACTGGATTATTTAAAACCAATTTAAAATTACTGTATTTGTAGTAAACGTTAGGAACCCTCACTTCTTTCGACTATTGTTTCCGAGAATTCTGGAATTTCCTAAACCACAATATGTAGAAGGAGGTGCTCCTGAGTGGGCTCCTTTTCTCAGCTTTGTGGTTGCTTGTGAGGTTCTTTTCGAGCTCTACTATTTGTACAGGAGAGCCAAGTGTTCTTACTAAGTACAACGGGGTCTGGGAGGAGGATCAGGTACTGCAGCTGCGAAACCTCTGGTCGGGCATGCGTTTTGGTTTACACCCGGCCGCGTTAAGGAAACACATTTCAACGATGTGTGCCTTCCTAAGTCTCGGGTGTAAAACATTTATCTCTGTTCTAAAACGATCTGTGTGCACTGAGTAATCCGGTTTCAATGTGAGAATAAGTCACTGGGTTTTATTTATCTTTGGTTCATGTTGGCATGAAGCAGGCCCCTAATTACCACCGAGACCCATCGTGGGCAAGAAAAGTAATAAACAGTAATCACATCCCGTACACGTCGAGTCCCAGCGAGAGCTGAGCTCTTAGGAAGCCGCAGGAAGCGTGCGCTTCCAGAAGGGTGTGCGGCGCGCGGGGGTCTGCACGCGCGCAGAGCTTGTTAACGGAGGGCGTGCCGGAGGCGTGGCGCGAGGTGTCCGGGCGAGGCGCTCCGCGAGGCGGGCGGCTGTGGGCGGGCGGCGGGGAAGCGCGGCCGGGGAAAGGCAGCGCTGCGCGGAGAGCGGCTCGCAGCTCCCGCTCTCCCGGCCGCCTGGCCTGAGCCGCCGTGGGCGGGGCCTGCGGTGATTGGCGGGCGGGCGGGGAGGTCGGAAGTACTTTGTTTTTTATGCTAATGAGGGAGTGGGGCTTGTCCGTATTTACGTTGAGGCGGGAGCCGCCGCCCTTCATTCACCCACATGGCCCTTCGAGGTGCTGCCGTCGCCGCCCGACCTGCGCCTTCGCGCCACTTCGCGCCCTCGGGCGAGGCCGAGGGGGTGGGGACGACCCCCGCCGTGTAGCCGCGGCTCGCGCCCCTCGCGAAGCCCCTTTGCGGGGCGGGCCGGCCGGCCGGCCGCACCCCCGGCCTGGGGCCTCCGGTCGTAGTAAAGCGGAGGCGGGTGGGGAGGCGGGAGCGAGAGCCCGCGGCGGGCGAGGCGAAGATGGTGGCGGCTACTCCTCCTGGTGAGTCTGCCCGCCCCTCCGCCGAGTGAGTGAAACCTGTTGTGTGCGGCCCCAGTCCGGAGGGAGGGCGGGCGGGCGGGTGGGGCGGAATGGCCCGGGGCAGCGTGGCGGCGGCGGCGTGGCCGGGGGCCGGGGCGGGTCTCGGGCCGTTGGCCGCTCCGGCGGGTGGCAGCCGCGACTCGCTGCTCCCTCGCTCGCTCGCGGGCTGGCGGAGGGGCAGGGCAGGGCCGGGGAAGGGAGGGTGGGAGGGGGCGGCGTGCGCGCCGCGGCCGCGCCCGGGACCCGCGCGGACCCTGCCTGGGCCGGCCCCGGCGGGCGGGTGGGCGCGCGGCGCACACAATGGTCCCTCAGGGAGAGGATGTGCAAGGCCCGCGCCCCCTCCGGGGCTCGCGGTGCACGCGGGGCGCGGGGTCCCCGGGAAGGGAAAGTTTCTCCCGGGGGCGAGAGTTAAAGCGCCTCCAGAACAAAGCGGCGGCGGCAGCGGCACATGGGGCAGGCCGCGGGCCGGGAGGGGGCGCGCCCACGAGGTACCTGCGCGCTGGCGGGCGGCGTGGCGTGGGCGGGAGCCCGCGGGCCCCCAAACTTTGTGCGCGCGAGGGTGGGCGGAGGGCGCGGGAGCTCGGGGCGGCGCGGCCTGGACGCCACCCCCACTCCGCGTGGGCTTTGTTAACCCGCGTGGGCAGTCCCCGGGTGGGGCTCGCAACTTCCCGGGCCGTGGCCCGCGGAACAGGCCCGGGCCGGCCTCGGTGGCGGCGTGGGGCTGCTTTCGCCCGCCAGCTGGCAGGGAGCGCGGCGCGGGAGGGCCGGCCCGGCTCGGCGGGAGCGGCGGCGACGCCGCCATGTTCCTGCGGGGCGGGCTGCGCGGGGGTGAGGGCGGGGGACATGGCGGCGACTGCGCGCCGCCGCCGATTGTTCCCGGCTTAGGCCTCGGGCCGCGTGCGACGGGCACCGCAGTCGTGGAGCCCCCGCCCCTCTGGGCCGGGCTGGGGGGGGGCGGGGGACACAAAGGAGGGGCGGCGCGCCCGCGTCCCCGCCGTGCTCGGGCCTCGGCGCCGCCGGTCGCCGCGCGGCTGCCGCCGGGAAACGGGGGGGGGGGGCGGTTTGCCGCGTCCGGCAGGGCCCGACTCTGACCCATCGCCCCCTGGCGGCCGCTCGGGGAACCGCAGGGCCGCGCACCCCCTTGTGCGACATGTGCTGCCGGCCCGGGCTCCATGAGCGAGGCGGGCACTTTGCAGTCTCGGGTGTTCCTGCTCCCTTTTTTACTCCTAAGCCGGAGCAAAAGGGATGGGAACTGGAGAAGGCAGGCTCGTTCTTGAAATACCACCAAAAGGAAAAATTATCAACATGCCATCCCGACCACATCAGTTGGGGAAATAACTCTTTATCCCGGCTTGCAGCCACGAGGTCTTGATTGGGGGAGGGGTGGTAAAGAATAGTCCCTTTGCTGCTGCTTTTTCCCTCTCTTCGGAGCTGTACAGTACAGTTAACGACTGTTGTGGATTATACTGGAGTATTTCAGGATCTTTTTAAATAAGACGTGAATCTCGTACCTGTGGGGTTTTCAACTTTATTCTCTTAACACGTTTTCACCCATATACATTGTTGGTCTTTTAAACATTTGCCAGTGTTCCTTGACTGTGTTATCCTAGGTTTAGCAAATGGATGTAACTAATTGATATAAGGGTGTTAGAAAAGAGCAAATTTAAATTTAAATATGGGATTGGAGGATGATAATAATTTTCAGCAAATATGTTTGTCTTTTTTCCCTGTTTCTCCACCCCCCATCCCAGTCATAACACGTGGACCTAACTGCACCAAAAGCTTTTCTAAGGATACTTGCTGAGAAGAAAGTTTTCCCTATTGGGTAAGTGTATTCTTCTTCTTCTTCTTGTTTTTTTTTCTTGGTTAACTTTTCTTTAAATCAATTTTTTTATTTTAATCTCTTATTTCAGTAAATAGATGGGATTGGGTTTTCAAAGAGTGAAATAGGTATTTTGTACTTTGTCCATTTACCTTTTTTAGAAAATTAACTCAATGTGGGTCAGCTAATATTTAAGTTAGTAATAACAGTGGAAACTGATGCAGTTTACCAAATGTAATTTTAGAACTGCTTTGAGTGGTACAATAGATTTGATCTGGAGTAAGTTTTCAAGATTCAAAGAAATTTAAACAGGATGTTTGAGTTCTGCAACCAGCTAATGCACTTGAAATGTAGTCTGAACAGTAATTCTGTTAATCAATTTGCCAAGTATTTGCTAATTGGAAGCCAGAAGAAAAGGAAAATGTTTTGCCACGTGGATGTGAAGATTCCCTCTAAAAGGTACATGAATCAAATTGCCCTGTTGATCTGTTAATTCTCATTCATATGCAGTCTAATCTTGATTGATTGAATTTTTTTTTTTGAGTATGTCTGGGAACCTCCAGGTAAAAAAGAGCCATCAGTTTCTCTGACAGTTTTAGATTGATGGTTAAGTTGTCTTGTGAAAAAGATTTTTCTTCTACTTTTAAGGTCTAAATGTGCTTGTGAATGAAACTTAGTTTTGAGATAATTAAATTCATTTTCTCTTCCCCACTAGGCACTATGCTGAATTTTGTATGTTTTATAGCTCTTAAGAGTTGGAGGTGTTATTCTAATTATTTATTTCAAATTTAGCAGGAATAAAGAGACCATCACCTTGTAAGACTGAAGATTGTGACCAGTCAGAATAATGTCAAAGTGCTTACAGTGCAGGTAGTGATATGTGCATCTACTGCAGTGAAGGCACTTGTAGCATTATGGTGACAGCTGCCTCGGGAAGCCAAGGTGGGCTTGAAAGTGCAGGGCCTGCTGGTGTTGAGTGCTTTTTGTTCTAAGGTGCATCTAGTGCAGATAGTGAAGTAGATTAGCATCTACTGCCCTAAGTGCTCCTTCTGGCATAAGAAGTTATGTTTTCATCCAATAATCCAAGCCAAGCAAGTATATAGGTGTTTTAATACTTTTTGTTTGCAGTCCTCTGTTAGTTTTGCATAGTTGCACTACAAGAAGAATGTAGTTGTGCAAATCTATGCAAAACTGATGGTGGCCTGCTATTTCCTTCAAGTGATTTTTACTAATTTTGTGTACTTTTATTGTGTCGATGTAGAATCTGCCTGGTGTATCTGATGTGACAGCTTCTGTAGCACTAAAGTGCTTATAGTGCAGGTAGTGTTTAGTTATCTACTGCATTATGAGCACTTAAAGTACTGCGAGCTGTAGAACTCCAGCTCCGGCCTGTCGCCCAGTCAAACTGTCCAGTTACTGAACACTGTTCTATGGTTAGTTTTGCAGGTTTGCATCCAGCTGTGTGATATTCTGCTGTGCAAATCCATGCAAAACTGACTGTGGTAGTGAAAAGTCTGTAGAAAAGTAAGGGAAAATCAAACCCCTTTCTACACAGGTTGGGATCGGTTGCAATGCTGTGTTTCTGTATGGTATTGCACTTGTCCCGGCCTGTTGAGTTTGGTGGGGATTGTGACCAGAAGATTTTGAAAATTAAATATTACTGAAGATTCGACTTCCACTTTAAAATGTTGCAGAAATATAAAGTATTAAAAACAAAACTTTGTAATTTTAATTATTTTGTTAGTGTGAAGTTCAAACAACTTTTTGTTCTTTAAAGTGAAGTTTTGTCATAATTTTGTACTAAAACATTCCATCTCTGAAGTTGCATGTCAGATTTGACTAAATTTTTGATATATTCTTCATCTAACTAGATTTATTTACTTAAGTATTCATTTATAATTGTAAGGAAAGTTTATTTTAATACTGTGATAATTTGTAAAGTTAGGATATTCCTTTTTGCTTTTTGGAGCTGGTATTCACAATGTCTTAAAGTTAATAAATTGTGTTACTTGTACATTGTTTATTTAAATTTGCAGAAAGTATTCCGTTTAAAGCAATGTATGAAAGTTGTGGGGTTGTTGGTTTTTAAGCACGTTAACTTACATTTGGGAGGGCAGGTTGTCTTTTGTTTCTAGTAAACAAATACTGTTTTACCAGTACTAGTGTTCTTAATGTGTAACTGTTAACTGCTTATGTACTAGTTTGCTTAGTAATTTGTGCTGTATAAACTGTTAGTGATCCTTAGACTGTCATTAGCTTTCTGGAACTTAAAATATAGGAGTTAAAATAAGACACACTGGTGCTAAATGGAGTGACAAGTATATGTATGTGTACATGTCTCTAATGCCAAGAGTGTAGTTGGGTGGGAGTCTGAAATTACTTTTTCTCTAAGTCTGTACTACTATTACCATTCCTTCTCCCTTAATAAAGCAGACTTTTGCAACGATGATAGCTGGTCTGGGCTTCTGTGACTTTGTCACTGGAGTGGAACCTGAGCAATGGCAGTTACACAGTATTTTATCCAGTATTTCTGCTGCTTCTTTCATATGTTTGTGTCTAGCCTGTGTCTCACCTGTGTAGAAAAATGTGGGTTAACTTCAGAATAATCAGATTCTATAGGATCCGTTATTAAAATTGGATCCAAGCGGAATTTCTGTAATTTACTTACTATACCATCTGGTAAATTTAGAAGATACCTTTTTAAATCAATTACATAAAGTCTAACATGGAAAGTTTAATCATGGATCCCTGAATAGAAAGGTAAGAGTTTCGTAGTTCTATAGTTGATTATTAAAAGGTAATTTTTCAGAGAGAAAATATTAAGAATTGTGTGTAATGAATTATACAATGAAAATGTAATTGTCTTTTAGTTTGAGTTCTTAAACCTCTTAAACCTTTTGAATTGAAGAAAATCTTAAAATCGTTTTGTTTTGATTATTTAATGACAAATCCTGCTTTGAACTAAATGTTCTCACAGTCCCATAACATTAGCATGGCTGATAGTAGTCTGCAGAAATGGGGTGTGATGGTGATTAGTGGAAAAAAAGGGATGTTTACATCTGCCAAACCATATAATTTCATTTTAAAGCTTTTGGGGGGAAATACACTGGCATTACTGTTTGAAGTAGAACAGTGATAGGAAGCTCTTCCAGAGGATTTCTTTATATGCTAAACTGTCAGATTTTAATAAAATCCTAAATGGTTCTCTTTCTCCCTAGATGCTGAAACTTTGTAGTACTTGGGTTCAGAACTCAATTGGACTTTAACTAGACTTAATGTCTAGTAAACAAGTTAATAGATGTGTATGTTTTCTTACGGGGTTGGCAGTAGGGCCGAGGTTGTCAAGGGTTCACTAGAAATTGAATTTTACTTGTTTCTGGTTTTAAAATGTGTGGCAAAGTTTACGTTCTTGATTCTATTAAGATTTTAAGACAAGACGACTTAGTATTGTCTTTTCGAGTAGCATTAACAAAAAGCCATGCAAATATAATTAGCCATTTTGAGATAAAAATAAGTTGAACATGTTCATTTTAGCTCCTAATTGCCTGCCTTCTCTCTAATTGACCTGGGGGAGACAGCTCTAACCTTTTTTGTGTTTTAACCTTTGAAGTGTTTAAGGTTTTTAGGGTGCTGTTGCTCTTGGTTTGATAGCCTTAAGACTATTTTCAGGAAAAAAAAAATCTTTATTTTTTTTGCATGTTCTGCACGTATGATTCTTAGTCTGTGTTTAAAAGGAAAGTACTTACAGCTCTACAAATTATTTTTCAAAGCTGCTTGCAAAGTAGTGATTTTACTAAAAACTTTGAGATCTTCATTTTACAGGCAAACCTGTCTAAGCAGAACAAGCCAGATTTGGGTTTTCCCCTGTAGTTGGAAGAGCCCTACAGAATGATTCCTGACAAAATGCAACCTGCAATTACCTGAAGACCAATTCAGTGCTACAGTCAAGTTTATTATGCATTTAATGAAGTATTGTTCTGTTAGTACTTGACACGCATGGTGTAGTTGTCTGTCATTAGAAAATTAGCCTCTTAGCTGAGTAGTAAAGGTAAGGAGAGCACAAGTATACAAGGCCAGTATTTGGTGTCCAACTAAAAATAAGACGATCATGTCTGCTTGAGGTTTTGCAGGTTATTCTTTGCCTTAGAGGTTGTTGAGCTTACACTGTTTTTAGAAGTCTGAATTAAAATGTAGCTTTCTGTTGATAAGTTCAGTTCCTGATGTAATAGTCTTCACGAGTTGTAAAGCATAACTAAGATAGTTGTATCCTATGAATTTTAAGACCATAGGGAAATTGTTCAAGAAGGCTGAGTTTTCTTTTTCCAGTAATTTAAACAGGCACAGCATTCAGAGAGGCCTACTTACGTATTTGCAATTCAGTCATGCTGTTTGAGTTGTTTTGGTGCATTTAATGTAAATAAATCACATATTTTAAGACTGTTAAGAAATTGTTCAGAATAAGCATATTGAAATAAAAATTTTAAGGTTATTCTTAGTTGTGGCAGTTTTTCTGGTGTTTTTTTGTTAATATAAATGATCCGAACATCTTTGCTTATCAATTTGAGGTAGTTGAGAAGTGGGGACAGGTACTGAAGTGATTGATGACATGAATTCCCTTACTTTACTTCAGTACCTATGGCACCAGCATTTGTATCTTAATTTTACAGATGAAGTAAAATCAGGAATATTTACTTGGAAAGATCTAAAATATAAATAGATTCTTGATTTAAACCCATGTAAATAGTCTATTAAAAAACGGTTATCCTCTTACTTGTAATCTGACAAGTGTTTAAATCCCATTTGATTTGGAAATTTGGGTTCTTGGTATATTTGCTAAAAATGAGATAAGGGCTCCAAGTATAATTTTTTTTATTAACAGATCATAGGCACTTAAAATCCAGCCAGTTGAGCTATCTTTAAGTATGAAGCATCTTCATTTTGATCTTACTGGGATACTGTCCATATATTAATCGTTTTTTATTTTCTTTTGTTCTTGGGGTGGTGTGTTTTGTTTTTATTTTTGTTTTTAACCTGTTGATACATTGACGTTTACGCTAAGAGGGGAAACCAAAGTGTGAAGTGTTAAACAACTGCTTTTAGTAAAGATCTAACTGTTTGGCTATAGGGTTGAGTGTTTTTCAGTGGATTTTTACTGTTAAAACAAATTGAGGTTCAGCAGTTTGTACAATTAACAGTATTTTTAAAATAAGATGAATATTAAGATTTTTAAGATGTGACCAGTAAAGCAACTCTAAAAGCAACAATCCTAGCCCTGTGCAGTTTTGAGTACTTTGAAAAATAATTAAATGCCAATATAAATATGGGCTTAGTCATTAATAGGGCAAATATTTATGGGATAGAGGTAAAAAACAGAAACCTGAGGTTGTTAGCAAGTGATGCCCAACCAAATGTTCGGTAAAGTGTCTCCATTATTAACAACTACATGCCTAAATTTAAGAGAATGTATACTTAATATGAGCATGTATCTGTTTAATGCTTGCTTATTTATAAGACATAAATACTATGAAATTGCTATAGATAATGTTGACTTCAGTTAGACTAAAAGACATTGAAAGGTTCCTAAGTTCCACTGATAAACTTTAAAGGAGTCCTCCTGTACTTGGTTGAAGTGTAATCTGTGTGGGAATACCAACAGATAGGGTAAGCTTGGACTTTAAGAATGTTGGCAAGACTAGATGAAAATTGTTCAGGTTGAGGGTATATGCTGCTTGAACCACTGGGTACCTTAAAAGTCCAGTTAAATTCCTCAACAAGTCAAGAATTCAAAGGCCGTGTTTAGGGAATACCACTGCCGGAATCCAGCGTGGTTATACATTTACAAGATACGGTTATAACGATAGTGGGCATTATAATTACCAAAGATAACTTTTCAAAATACAGAGTCCTAGAACTTTAATTCAGATGCGTAAGAATGAATCCAGAAACAGTAGGGCTGGATGCCAGGAAGACAAACTTTTTGAGAAATTGGTTGATTTTGAACTGTGTGTTTTAAGAATATTAACTGCTGCTCTAAATTGTTCAGAATGATGAGCTTTGTGAATTCAGCACATCAAAGCAGTACCTTGGAATTTGTGGAGGTGGAATGCTGAATAGGAATAGAGAATACACATTTTGTGTTTCGTATACTTTGTTTTATGACTTTTGCTTGGCATAAACCTTTTAGCTGGTGCCAGCCTTAAATTTGCTTCTGAATCCATAGGCTTTTCCTTTCTCCCAACTTTATGTGGTAAATAGTAACCCCTTTCTGCTCCAGTGATAGTCCAACTGAGTCTTTGTGCTGGACATAGATCTCCTTGGGAGTTAAAATTTGTGGTCACACTGGTTTGTAGGTCATTCTGGACAAATAATTTTCTCTCCAAAGAATTGTCAATTTGCACCATCTCATGTTCTTTGATATCTAAATTTCTAATTTTAAACAGAAAGGATGTAGTTTCTGCCATGTTCTGAATATTTCTGAACTGATTCTGCCCTTACCTATACTGTTCATGATAATAGTATAGATCACTTCCTTTAAAATCTGGGATATGATTAGTCCCCCAGCTCACTCATTAATCCTCTGTACAAGACTTTAAAACTGCTCTGTCTTCCCTCATCCCCACTCAACTCCCCAGGCTGACGTTTTCTTCGTGGACTTTGCATTTGCTCTTCCCTTAGCTTGGAAAAACTGTCCCTTCAGCTATGTGATTTAATCCTGTTTCTGGTCCACACAAGTACCAGATCAGACTAGTTCTGTTAACTACATACTCTCTTTTCCTTCTCTAGGTAGCTTTTCCTAATACAGGACTAGTGGTTTCTCTTGGGATCTTGTTAGAAATGGAGGATCCTGAGGCCTTTTCCCAAACCTGAAGTAGCTTCTCTCTTTAAAATCATATGCCCCTACTCCCTTCTAGGATGCTCTGTGAAGGTAGGGATTTAAAAGTGGCTCGTTGATGCATATTCAACACCTGAAACAGTACTCAGCATAAAATAAGTCTTGTAGAAAGGAGTGGAAGTGCCCACAGGTGAATATGACTGCTTAAATGAGACTGGCCCAGTGGAAGTTAAAACCAAACACCTTCATCTTTTAGTACATACTGGATTTAGCAAAGGGGTAATTGTACAGTACATTAGTGATAATCTATCAAATATCTGGCAGAAGGGATTCAGGTAGGTTGGTGAGTGGGAGATGTAACTAAATACAGCATCTAGTAATCCAGCAAGAATGAGAATCTTAAGTGTCTGAAGCTTCAGGAAAATGGAAATCTTTCCCTTTTATGTTCCATTTGTATGGCAGTGTTTTGGTGATGGAAGTAAATGCCGAACTTGACTCCGTTCTCACAAAATGAGCAACTGACATTCAGACTACGGGGGTAAAGGAGTGTACTCGCCACACTGATACTGAGGAAGGTAAGCTCGATGTGAGGTGGTGCTTAGTGGCAGGTTAGTTCTCAGCATGATTTTGTTGCCTGAATGAAGTAAAGCTCTGTCTTGTAGTATTTTATCACTGTTACCCACTTTTTTTTGGTTATCAAGCAATTCAGCATTCTTAAAATGTCACAGTGCATACCAAAATAACATATGGTGTTCTAACTTTAAAGTTTCACCACTAGCAGAAAGTGTGAGGAATACAAAGAAGGCTTACACTGGTATAACTGGGCCTTTATGAAATTCAGAATTGTCTTTGACGCCCTGTAAAGCCAAATGCCTCAGGAATATTTGTGGTGTAAGGAAAGGTTCGTAGTAAAGAAGTTGAGGAAGGGAAACCTGGTACCTTCTCAGGTTAATTTTAGGGAACAACATATAGAAATTGGTATGGTAATTTTTATTTTTTAAAAACTACACATGTCTGTAGTTTGGGCTCCAGGAATGTGCAGACTCCAGTTTGAAGACTGTTTGAAGTCACCAAGTGGTACTGGTGAACTGGTTGAGAAATTTAAGGAGCTACTTAAAGAGTCCTAGAGTAGTGTTTAAAAGGGAAACCTGCTGGTTCAAGTACCAGCTTCCCCCGTTAGTAACCTAGGCAAATTTGTCTTTAGCTTTCCCACCTTGGTCAGGGAGATAAATAGCTGTCCTAAGGGTACAGGTTTACAACCAGCCAAAAACGATTCTGCATTTGCACCAACTTAAAAACGGTTTTAAGTGTTGCTTGGCTTGGATAAGTTCAGGTGTCAGACCCACTTGAAATAATATGAGGGATAAAAGGTTCAGGCCTGGTCCTTTTGCCGCATCTTCATAGACAACCGCTTTATCTCCCAGAAGCATGCAGGATACCTAGCGGAGTGTGGGTGAATAAGGGAAAAAGGATGGCAAGCACAGCACCAAGGGCAGAGGGATTCTTCCTGGCTGCCACCAAACAGTGGGATTTCAGTGAAGGGGGGAGGGGTGGGAAAAGGAAGGCAGAGAATTTTCAGGTAAGCTGACAATTTGAGCACATGTCAAAGAGGCAGACATTCATTACCAGGTCTAAGATGCCCTTCAACCTGCATGTGATGTGGCTGATTAAGCTGCTTCTAGGTTTCATTTTAAATGTCACCTGAAGAGGCTTTCATTACCCTACTTGGGTCTCTTTCACTTGTTACATTCAAAGCACAATGCAAATTTATTTTCTTAGAGTTCTGTAAGTCAGGGGTCTCAGCACAGGTCTCACTAGGTTAAAATTAAGGTGTTAGCAGGGCTCTTTTTCTGGAGGCTCTGGGAGAGGAGCCGTTGCCTCTTCCATCTTCTAGAGCCTCCTTCACATTCCTCGGTTCACAGACCCTTTCTCCATCTCTGATCCGGCAGCCATAAGCCGAGTCTGCACATCATTTTCTGACCTCTGTCATCAAGTCTCTGACCTCCTCCTGGGCCACCGTTTTCCACTTAACTCTGGCAACTTAAGGACATTGAACCCACCCAGCTATTCCCAAAATAATCTTATTCTAAGATTAGCTGATTAGCAGCCTTAACTCTCCTTTACCATGTAAACTTGGCAGGTTCCAGGGTTTAGGGCAGGGATATTTTGGGGTGCCGTTTTGTGTGCCATGTGTCCACTCCTCATGAAATTATGTCACTTTTGGACAGTGTTAGAGTCCCAGGCCTGCCTAACTATTTAAGATTTTATTCTGACTGAGCTTAAGTAAACGAATTAAGGAAAATACTTTTTTTAACAATGACTGTTTTAAGAATTTTCCTCTGTGGTATTTGGATGTCCGTTTTATAGAGGATCAATGAGAAAATGATTATTCATAAATTCAATAACTACCCTGTTGTCTGTCATTCTTGCTGAGTAAAACATTTTGTCAGATAAAAAGGGTTTATGGTATATTTCTCACAAACCTGTTCTAGAAAAAAATTGAACTATATCAGTCTGCTAACATTATTTAAAGAAGGACCTCCAGGATGGGGAAGCCATGAAATCAGTATTTGTTAGCCAATAAAACATGTAAATAACTGCTTTAAGAAATGGAGATATAGGACATGAGATCATCAGGGTGTAAAAACCTCAAACTTAGCAAAAACTGGGAAATCAGCCATTGGAGACAGAAGGTAAATAAGCAGTTCATACTTTGCTTTGTTAGAGTACAGAAAAGGTTTGATATTTTCATTTCAAAGCGTCTAGTCAGAATAAAACACTAAACTTTGAAATTACTAGGAAAAGTGCTAAGAAAGTAACCCACAAAGCAAAAGACAAGAAAGGAAACAAAAGCAAGAGGATTTTAATAGCAATTCAGCACAGAAAATATTTTTAAGTAGTTTTGTGTTTTGGCTCAAACAGTTAAACTTAAGTTTTATAACCTGCAAGCTTTATTTGTAGCCGTTGGAAATGAGGCAGGTAGTGGTTTGGCCATGTTCAAAGGTAAGTCCTGGCCCTTGCTTTAGTGCTCTCTGGCCCGGCAATACTGTCTATTGTAAGTGTGCTCCTTGTAAACGACAAGCAGATTCTATTTTGTATTCCCCAAAATGAATGCAAAATAGGCATTTGGTAAGTACCTGTTGAAAGAATCAAAGATCACTTGCAAATATTATCTTACAATTAGGGTATTTTCTGATTCACCGCAGTAGATTTCCACACCATCCTTAAATTCCTCATCTGATGTCAAATTTTGTCCAGAATCTGAAGATTATGCTTACTTTGATGTAAAGTATAGAAGAAGAACAGTCTGCATATGGCAGTGGGGAGGGGCACTGTACGTAAAAGAAGAGTTATCTGTGCATCTGCATGGGATGTGTAAGCTGATGGGTGACTGAATGGAGTGCAGTCATGACCTGGTGGCTTCTGGGAACTTTACTAGTGGGTCATAATGTGACAGGGTTCAGAGCAGATTTCATGCAGAAGTAACTCACAAACGGGTTTCCTGCTTTGTCATGGATGAAATGGGAATTGGGCCCATGATGTCAGGACCACTCTTTGCTTTCTGCTACTGCTGTTCACCAGATCACTGTAGTCCTTGGGAAGTAAGCTGCTGCAAGAACTGATAAGTATTTGTGAGAGTATATATTCATAACCCTATCCTAAAGTCTATGTGTCTTCAAGAATGTCAGTGATTCTAGGATAAATCTCACATGTGTAAATTAGAATTAGTAAAATGAAGAGGTAACTGATACTAAATAAAAGGCTAAGAAAGTAAGTGCTACCTGAGCTCAGGGGCAGTGACTGATACAGTGTGGATTTGGCACACGTTCTAGCACATGGGTAATTAGAAGGGCAGATCTAATTGAGCGGACATAAATATGGTAATCACATGTACTGAATTGGTCATGGGATGTTGCTCCCTGTTTAATATGAAGAATCTCGGGTTTTACAAATTTCTCCAGCCAAAGATGGAATGTGCAGTTTAGTACCAAGTGAGACCATTCAGTCATGATCGATCGATATTACTGTCAGAGAATAAGTTTCTGATTTTCTTGCTTATACAGAATTTGAGACTTCTCACCACTATAGAAGAGCTTTGCCCTCTTAAAGTGGTGATGGAATACTAAAATATCAAAGACCCAAAACACATTCATTTTAAAGACTCATCCAGCCCTGCTGATACTTAAAGCCTGCTATAGTATTTTAATCTTAGGTCTGTCTCCAAAAGGATGCCATCCAAAAGTAATTTTTATTTTTTTGTATAAGGTTATTACTTTGTATTCACTTGATTTATTGAAAAGAAATTAAGGGACAGCATTATATTTAGACAGTCATGTAATTTAACTTTAAATTGGAAGTTCCTTACACATTTCCAGTTCTGGATGATGATAGATCTGAAATAAGGAAGCACTGATGAACCTTAAAAATATCAGAAAAACATTACAGTCATAGTTTGATATTTAGTGAGGTTACATTACAGAAATTAAATAAGCATGTTATATAATGCCATTATTTTAAGTAGCTGAGAATGACTTAGTCTTGACCTTTGCCCACTTTAAAAAAAAATAGAATGCTAAAGACAGCGTGTGCTACTAAGACAAGACAATTTTGAGATCAATGATTGATTTTTACACTTCACCCATGTATTATTAAGGGCTGCTGACGCTGTTTTGTCTTAAACTCATCAAATAATTGGGCCAAATTTGAGGAAATCAATTTCTACTAAATAGTTAACCATAAGGTATATTTGTGTTAGCAAACAAAATGCTTTCAAAATGTCCCACTTTTGAAACTGTTTGAGTTTTTTATGTTGACCCAGTAACTGTTTGCAAAGGTAAACCCAAGTGGAATTAAGCAATTGCCTGGCAAATTTGATCACGGAGATGACCATAGAGGATAAAATGAATAAACTGATTTTTAGAAAATTTACTTAATGACAGCAGACCTTTAGTCTCCTAGGTCTTTAGGAGTTTTTGTTTCAGGAATAGCCCTGCATTCTTTTCCCCTCTTTCTTCCCTGCCTCCCTTCCTCCTTTACTCCCATTCTCCTTCTCTTCCTCCTTTTCTTTTTCTCTCCTCCCCTTTCTTTTTTCTCTCCCTCCCCTTACCTTCCTACCTTCCTTTTTTCCTCCCTTGTCATCTATATTATATCATTTATCAGTCATCAGTGATATGCACATGGTTAAGGGTTTTGTCTAGTAATCATTAACCCATCCTTACAAAATGTTAAGTATTTGTGGAGCTATCAAGGTAAACAATACATTTTTAGTTTCAGTTGGGATGTTTTACATTCATATGAAAAACTCAGAGGCAAAAGTATTATTTAAAACAATAGTATATTTTGAAACACATGACAAAGACCAAGATTATTTTCTACCAGATTCATTAACTTACTTCACCTGAATTAACTGCGTATTTGTTGAACCATCTCATATTTCCTAGCCATTTCAACTTCAAAGTTCCTGGAGTTTTCGTGGTGTCTAATCTGGATGCCATCTTTATCTGAGATTAAATAAAGGTCTTTCAAAGATTTTTTTAATCTCATGAACCCATGGCCAAGTAACAGTGAGTTTATTTCTTATTATTTTTTTTTTCAAAGATTTTATTTATTTATTTGACAGAGATAGAGACAGGCAGCGAGAGAGGGAACACAAGCAGGGGGAGTGGGAGAGGAAGAAGCAGGCTCATAGCAGAAGAGCCTGATGTGGGGCTCGATCCCAGATCGCCGGGATCACGCCCTGAGCCGAAGGCAGACGCTTAACCGCTGTGCCACCCAGGCGCCCCAACAGTGAGTTTAAAAGATTGCATAACGATGTCAAAGAAAAGCTTCTTGTGTGTCAAGACCAGGAAAGATTCCTGGAATGTGGACGACTGGGTTGAAGGGAGGAAAGAGTACAGAAACCCCATGGCTCACTCCTGTTTTTTGAGGCATTGGGCACAGGTAGAAGGTAAAAGAAATCCCAGTTGTATTGGGAATTTGACAGACAAGCTTGCCACCTCACTCAGGTGACGGGCCTGAGAAAGTCTCACCAGATTTCTTGCCACTCATTGGTGGCAGGACAGAGAGGCAGAATGATTCCTATGCATTTAAGGAGGCATGAGAGTGTGAAGATTCCTGCTCACCTGAATGATTATCCTGCTTGAAAAGGCCTTCAGTCATGAATAAGACACAACCCAGCAATGGCAGACATGGCCTCATATCCAGAAGTAGGTGTGGAAAAACTCTTCCTGGCCTGAACTTGTAGCTGAAATTCATTCTTACTACATGTGTACATGGGATTAGAGACGGATGATATTAAGAAAGCATTATTGGAAAAGTTTGGTCTAGGATCATTTAATAGAGCGAGTGGATTAGAAAAAAAGAGGTGGTAGTTAACAGGAGGAGTGAGAGGAGTTGTGGCCACCACAGACTCTAACCTCTGAACCCAGGCTACAGTGAGAGGAGGAAATAGCCCATCCTCACTGCTGGGATGAACTGGATCCATACAGAAGGACCTGTATGCCGCCTCATTCTCTGAACCTTGCCTCCACAGCCAGGCAATTACAGCCACTCCATTCCTACTCATTTATTTAGTTTCTTTGCTGAAACTAGTAATAAACACATCAGGCTCCCCTGCTGCAGAGCTGCACAGGGCAGCGCCACGTGCCTCATTTCATCATGTGAAACTTGAAGAATTACTTTTTCTAACCTTAAAATGTATGTGGAGTGGCTTGAGTAATTTTGCCTAGACAATTTATTCAGCTCTTCATCCTTCAGGGGACTTGTGAATGTCCTTATGTCTAGTTAAACATAGTGGTAGCCAACAATTACCTAGTGTCGGTCACTGGGTATTTCTTTAACTCTAACAGTAACACTAGGAGATAACTGCTATCATACTGTTCTTATTTTACAGATGAGGAAACTGAGGCAGGAAAGCTGTAGAGCTGACCCCATTCACAAAGCTGATAAGTGAAGGAGCCAGCACTTAAATCTAGGCAGTCTGGTTCTAGAACCAGTTCTCTTAACTACTGTACTGCCTTTCAGATAAGTTTATGCATTATGACAATTATGCTAACAAAATTTAAGGAAATAGTAAAATATTAACATTACCTATTGCTGAACAGAAAAATTTAAGGCAGTTTTAATATCCTGAGTTTATACCTTTCTCAAATTTTGTAGAATAACCACATTTGTTATAATCAGAAAAAAATAAGTATAATTTCTATAAAAATTATGCAAAGAATTGTATAAAGTACTCTCACCCGAAAGCTAAGAGAAATATATGTGAAAATGTCCATTGCAATGTTACCTTAGTGGTGAGATTTTTTTTTCAGTAATTTTTTTATTTTCCTGCACTTTCATTTTATTTTTTGTTTTGGATTTTAAAGCCCTAGTTTAAAAGAAAAAAGTAAAAATTAATGTGGATTTTATGCTAAAAATTGATAATCTTGATGCAGTCAATGATTTTTCTAGAGAAAATATATTACCAAAAATGATTTAAAAAGCACAGATGTTAATAGATCAGTAACCAAGAAATACTTTAAAATGTAACTAAATAAACTCCCATCAAAAACTTTGAGCCTAAAGAATTTGGGGTATTGAGTTGTTTTAAATTTCTGAGGGTGAACCAATTCCAATGCTGTTACAAACCCTGAAAGAATAGAGGAAAATAAAAGGCTTCCTAATGCATTTCTTCAAGTTAGCACTGAAATCTGAGAATACTATTAACTATAATAGAGGATAATCTCACTTATGACAGATGCAAAATAACTACATAAATATAATGCAAATAACATTGGAACAAACTTAATAGTATATTAAAATAGTTGCTGTCACCGCAGTGACTTAGCTTTGCTTTCGTAGTATTGAATAAACTCAATGAAATAGAACACAGAAGTAATTCGCCTATTGGAAAAGTGGAGGCAAAATTATCATTATCAGCTTTAAAAATGATTGTCTTCCATGGAAACCCAAAGAAAATCAGAAAAATTACTAGGACTAATAAAGAGACTTCGGTGACGTGATTTAACCTAAAATTAAAAAGCCAATGGTTTTCCTGGTACTAGCATATTCATGTTACAAAAAATTGTTAAAGGCTGCAAAATAGTATAAACAGTATAAAATATCTAGAAAAAAGTCTTGAGACCTGGAGAGTGAAAGAAAAATTTAAACGTCATTGTAATTCATAAAAAGTTGTATAAACAGTGCTAGCCAGGTTTCTGTATGAGAAAAACAGCAATATATCAGTCTTCCTGTAGTGCATTATTGAGCCAACACTGCTCCAATAAAAAGTCAGTGGAATTTACTTTTGGACCTGGCAAAAATAATTCCAGTGTCCATCTGGAAGAACAAACAGGTGGGAAGATGGGAAGAAGGTGAACAACTTGGGAAATATATGAGGCACTAAATGTTTTATGAAGTTAGACTAATAAAATGAGAAACACTGGCAGTAGTGAAGATAAATCAGTGGAACAAAATAAATAGGCCTTCAGCAGCCGTCATATACATAAGAACCCAAAAATAAGAAAATGCCAGAACCAAAATTAAAATACCCTACACCAAAAAGTGTTTGAAACAAAAAAGGGGAAATGAAATAATAACAATAAAAGTGAAAGTTACTATTCTTAATATAAAAAGTAATCATAATAAAAGACCACAAAATTCTCTTAAGAAATGAACAGGCAAAAGATGGGTGTTGATAATTCAGGGAAAATGAAAAACAAGTGGCAAGTAAATACAGTGTATGCTGGTTGGGAGAAATGTCAGAATTAGTGTCAGGCATGGGTCGTACTGGTGCTTATTTCTGTGCCGTGATACCCAGGCATTTTTACTTGGTGGAGGGAATATTTTCAGAAAATTCTTAATATGCATTACTACATTTTCTATTTAATTTTATGACAGAGACTGTCTGTTTCACCTCCAAATCTGTTTTCCCATCCGCCATCTAGGCACAGGATCAGCAAAGTTTTACCTGGCACATGGCTGCCCAGCTGGAGACTATTTGCTTCTGTGCGGTAGGAGTGGCCAAGTGACAAAGTTCTTGCCAATGATAAGTAAACACGGTGACACGTGTATCTTCTAGGTCACTTCCTTTAAAGCAAGGTGCTTATCTTCCTCTCTCTTTTCCCATCTTTGGGATGAAATATGGACATGGTGCTGGTGAGTCAGCTTTGTGCAGACAAGCAGAGTGGAACTCCAGGGTTGAGAGAGCAACAGAGTGAAGGGAACCCAGTTTCTAGGCATCATCTTGGAGAGGAGTTTTCTACCTTAAATGGGGTTGCACTGATATTCAAATCTGAGACAAAGGCCTACAGGCAAGTAGTTTATCTTAGAAATGACTCCCAGAGCAGGAATGAGGGGGAGGGGAGTAAAGTGAAAGTTGGTCACTACTAAAATTGCCTAGTATTCCATCCCATGAAACCTTCAGGATACCCTTATGAAATGCATTCCAAAACTGTCTGCCTTGAGAGCAAAAGGGGGACTTGTTTTTCTCATTGGTTGTCCTTATAGGTTGTCCTATTGAAATCACTCCAGGCTGTTAACCACCACACTCTTCTGGAGAGCACATATATATGGGTATTGGCAAAAAACAGACACATAAATTGGTGGAACAGAATAGAAAAGCCAGGGATGCCTGGCTGGCTCAGTTGGTTAAGTGCCTTCGGCTCAGGTCATGACCCCAGGATGCTGGGATCAAGTCCTGCATCGGGCTCCTTGTTCAGTAGGAGTGTTCTCTCTCACTCTCTCTCTCTGACAAATAAAATCTGTAAAAAAAAAAAAAAAAAAGAAAAGCCAGAAATGGACCCACAACTATATGGCCAACTAATCTTCTACAAAGCAGGAAAGACTATCCGATGGAAATAAGACAGTCTCTGAAACAAATGGTGTTGGGAAAACTGGACAGCAACATGCAGAATGAAGCTGGCCTACTTTCTTATATCAAACACAAAAAGAAGTTCAAAATGGATGAAAGACTTAAATGTGAGGACACCATCAAAATCCTAGAGAAGAACACAGGCAGCAACCTCTTCGACCTCAGCCATAGCAACTTACTAGATATGTCTCCTGATGCAAGGGAAACAAGGGAAGGGAAACAAAAGCAAAAATGAACTATTGGGACTTCATCAAGATAAAAAGCTGCTACTTGGCGAAGGAAACAGTCAACAAAATTAAAAGGCAACCTATGGAATGGGAGACGATATTTGCAAATGACATAGCTGATAAAGGGTTAGTATCCAAAATCGCTAAAGAACTTACCAAACTCAACACCCAAAAGCCAAATAATCCTGGGGCACCTGGGTGGCTCAGTTAAGTGTTGGACTGACTCTTGGTTTCAGCTCAGGTCACGATTCCAGGGTCTTGGGATGGAGCCTGTGTCCGGCTTGCTGTGGAGTCAGCTTCAGTTTCTCTCTCCTTGTCCCTCCCCTTCCCTCTCTGCTCCTGCCCCTGCTCACTCGCACTCTCTCTCTTTCTAAAATGAATAAATAAAATCTTTTTTAAAAACCTAAGAATCTGGTAAGAAATGGGCAGAAGACATGAACAGACATTTCTCCAAATGAGACATACAGATGGCCAACAGACACATGAAAATATCCTCAACATCACTCATTGTCACGGAAATAAAACTACAATGAGATATCTCAAACCTGTCAAAATGGCTAAAATTAACAACACAGGAAACAACAGCTGTCTGCAAGGATGCAGAGTTAGCTAAAAATAGAGCTACCCTATGATCTAGCAATTGCACTACTAGGTATTTACCTGAAGCATACAAAAATACTGCTTTGAGGGGTTACGTGCACTCTGGTGGTTATAGAAACATCAACAATAGCCAAATTATGGAAAGAGTTTATATGAATGGATAAAGAAGATGTGTGTACACACACACACACACACACACACTGGAATATTATTCAGCCATAAAAAAGGATGAAATCTTGCTGTTTGCAATGATGTGGGTAGAGCTAGAGAGTATTATGCTAAGCAAAATAGGTCAGTCAGAGAGAGACAAATATATGATTTCACTCATGTGGAACTTAAGAAACGTAACAGATGAACATGGGAAAAGAGAATGAGAGGCAAACCATAAAGCAGACTTTTAACTATAGAGAACAAACTGAGGGTTGCTGGAGGGGGGTGGGGAGGGATGGGTTAAATGGGTGATGGGTAAGGAGGGCACTTGGGATGAACACCAGGATTTGTATGTAAGTGATGAATCACTATAATCCTACACGTGAAACTATTACACTGTATGTTAACTAACAGGAATTTAAATAAAAACTTGGAAGAAAAAAAGCACATACATACTGAAATCCATTGCATTCCCCTTGGGCAGAAAGAGATACATAGCACAGAGCCAAGATGAGACATTGTCTGTGTGTTCTCTAAAGCTGGTCAGTTTGTGTAGATCTCCTTGCCTCACAAGTGGCTGGAATATGAAGTGTCATCAAGGAGATTTAAAATGGTGCACAGGAGATGTCCAACAGCACGCCCTTTGCACCAGTCAGATCTGCTTGTGTCCTGCATTAATCTCAATCCATTGTAGAGTTCCTGTAAAATTATGACTTGCCACAATCTCAGCACACTTAACGTGACAGGATTACTGAAATAAGTTGCAGTCCTATTACTGCTGCTGGTCCTGCCTCTGTTTTTGATATTTATCATTTCTTTCTTCCACCACATTTTCTAGATTTCTTGATCTTGTCTCTAGGCTTGCATTTCGGCTGATCTTGGTTGCTTGCTTGGTGGAATTATCCAAGCCTTCACCCCTAAAAAGTCTGACCCCTTACTTTATCATATTTGGGCTGTGGTTGGTATAATTGCCCATTCATCATGATCAATGAGCATAAAAGCCACAGACACCCTAGTGCATTCCCTGGGCTCAGTATACACTCTTCACTCACCTCATTTTGTACCAGCAACTCTAGCTCATAGTGATCAAGATAAATTACATTCACCATTACAATAACATCCCCTCCCCAGCTTGTCCCCTGCATTAAGAAGCCTAAAGTTACTGGGGCTTGAAAGAGGTATTCTTTTCTCATTCTGGTGCCCACCTGGCAGGCTCTTCTCCATTGTCCATCTCCTTCAGCATATAATGGTCAGCAGCATCCAGAAGTAATAGTTCCATCGGGCAGTGGAATACCTAGGGCAAGACCCTCCCCATGAATTATTATCCCTAACATATCAGGGGTGGATTTCTGGTAAATTCTACTGGCTCAATCCCACAGTGACTTCTCTGCCATTCAGTGAGCCATGATGACACTTTTAACAAGGTCTAGATCTCAGTCTTTTGGGGGGACTTCTTCCTTAGAGCTCTATCTCAGCCATAGGGATGGTAGCTGTTCCTTATATCTGCTATTCCTATATTCTTTGGGCTTCTCTTTACTTCTTACTAGCCAATTCCTCATTCTTCCAAACCCCTGTTTAGTTAGTGATTCTTGATATTTTTTTAGATGTGATTTATTTATTTTTAAGGTAAACTCTACACCCAACACAGGGCTCACACTCACCACCTCAATATCAAGAGTCACATGCTCTACCAACTGAGCCAGCCAGGCACCCCAGTGATTCTTGATATTAAACTCTTGTCCAAATTACTGCATGTTTTCTCTCTCCTAATTGGACCCAGACTTATATAAACTGATACCAGAGTAGATAATGAAAAGAATGAATCTCCTAGGGGTAAAGCCAGTGGCCATTGGGAGCAGTGGACAAATGTGTTCCTTCTAGAAGTCAGAACCAGAGCCTAACCAAAGAATTTATTTTATCTCCTAAAAAGGAAGTCTTCTCAATTCCTGCTGAATAGAATATCCTAGTGATTGTGGTGTTTCCCATTTTTTGTCTTTGGAATGGTTGTTTTGATTGAAGCTCTTCATCCTACTTCATCATTTGTTGTTGCAAATTTTTATTTAAATTCTAGTTAGTTAATATATAGTGTAATATTGGTTTCAGGAGTAAAATTGAGTGATTCATCCCTTACAGATAACACCCAGTGCTCAGCACAACAAGTCCCCTCCTTAACACCCATCACATATTTAGCCCCTCCCCCGCCCACCTCCCTCCATCACCCCTCAGTTTGTTCTCTATAGTTAACAGTCTCTTATGGTTTGCTTCCCTCTCTTTTTTTTTTCCTTCCCATACGTTCATCTGATTTGTTTCCTAAATTACACATATGAGTGAGATCATATGGTATTTGTCTTTCTCTGACTGACTTATTTTGCTTAGCATAATAGTCTCTAGCGCCATCCATGTTGTTGCAAATGGCAAGAGTTCATTCTTTTTGATGGCTGAGTAATATTCTGTTATAGTATAAATTTTTGTTCATCAGTCGATGGATGCTTGAGCTCTTTTCATAGTTTGGCTGTTGTTGATAATGCTGCTATAAACATCATGGTGCATGTGCCCCTTTGAATCTGTATTTGTATAGCCTTTGTGTAAATACATAGTAGTGCAATACTTCATCATTTTGTACTGAGATGTATGGGAGTACAAGTAACTTGTCTATGAGATAGTGAATTGCTAGACCTTGAGATCGACTTCCAGATCAGGTGGACGGAAATAAACATCACTAGGAGATGCTAGATTTTGAAATGGGAACAATAACCAGATGAACTATCAGCTACATTCTTTGGGGAGGCCTGTACTTTCTGTATGGGAAGATTGGTGCATGTGGATACTTCGGCCCTAACGGCCAAAGGCAAGACTGCTGTTTCCCAATATTCTTTGCCCATTTTCCTTTTAAGGATAAAACTCCTTGAGTTTGTGGTGAGTACTTGCCCAACCAGAGACTATATTTTTCAGACTCCTTTGTAAATGAGTAACGGTAGGTTCTTGACAATGGGATGTAAAGGGAAAGCGTACATGTGACTTCCCAGTCTTGCTCTTGACATAATTAGGTGTATGCTCCTCTCTCTCTCTCTCTCTCTCTCTCTCTTTTTTTTTTTTTTTTTTTTTTTGCCTGGGTCTTGACTAAGGACACAGTCTGCTGAGCTAGTTTTGAATATGCAGTCCAGGGGTTCTCCTGCTTGCCCTGCTTTTCTGCTCACTCTGGACTGATATTTGAGAGAAAAAGAAGATTATTTTTCTTGCTTTGTTTTTGTGAGCTAATGCATTATCGGTCTCTTTGTTACATCAGCTTAGTCTGTTCCCTAACAGAGTCTTCTCACACTCCTTTCAAATTAAGTATTTTATTTTTCTTCTGTCTGTCATGGAACATTTACAGTATTTCTTTCCCTTGAGTCTACCCTCCCCCCATTTTTTTGCAGAGAAGAGTTTGCAGAAATCTTTGGCTTCATCTCATTATTCTTTACTGTCACTGCCTGCAGGCAGAGTCCATAATGTAAATGTAAAATTGTGTTCAGCATAAGTTCCCTTGAGTATGTAATTATAACGCATCCCAGGGTGCACCTAAATAAGAAAGCTCTGTTGCTCCAGCCCAAGATTGCTTTCGGTGTCAGTCACATAGTGCGGTGTAGACAGAGGCAATAGCTGGACTAACACTAAATGAGGCAGACCACAATAGAAAACATTGTGCATTTGCATTGCTGATAATCTGGGGGAAGACTCAGAAAATATGCCCTAAGCATGGAATGGGAGAATTCTCCTTCTAATTTTGTAGGTGTGCAAAATATCTCATAACCAAATAGCATTTTTGCTCATTGTCAAAAGTACTAAGTGACTTATTTCTGTTTATACTGGACACAAGTGTTGATTAATAAAATCTATCAGTATGTTCTATTATCAAGTCACAAATACTGATCAAAGTGTAAATATTAAGTTGCTATATAATTTATAACAGCTAAATATATAAACATGAAAATCCTTTAATATACATAAGTAATACACTAAAATGTGTTTTTAAAATACATATTTATATATACAAAAACATACAGTATAAGCAATATAAGTAAGTGATGATTGTTGATGGTCAGCTATTTTACTAACTAAATTAAAATGTACTTATTTCAAAACTTAAACTCCTATGAAGCAGAGTTTCATACACAAATAATTTTATAATTTATTTATGATTTCATAATTTATTTACTTCATAAATAAATAGATTATTCTGATTGGATTTTATTTTATTTTTATTTTTTTTAATATTTTATTTATTTATTCGACAGAGATAGAGACAGCCAGTGAGAGAGGGAACACAAGCAGGGGGAGTGGGAGAGGAAGAAGCAGGCTCATAGTGGAGGAGCCTGATTGGATTTTAAACGCATCATAGCACTCAGAGAAATTCAGATCCAGAGCCTTTATGTAGGAGAATGTAGTTTGTGAATCATTTAGTAGAATATTCAAGTAATCAAAAATAAATGCTTTCAATTTCTTTAATTTAATTGCTGACATTAACTTGATGCCTTTGAAAATATATGTTGGAAAAGTAAAGGAAGACAATTAATTTTAGAACTGGAAATCAAATAGAGGTGTAAAAAGTTTAGAAACAGTGCAGTATTTCCCAAATTTTAACATTTTTTAACCACTCTCCCAATTTTTGGTATGTCTGTATAACGTTTAAAATAATATTTACCTAATCATTTTATTTCACTCCATTTCATTCCTACTTAAATATGTTTAATTTTTAAAAACCAGCATTATGGTTTTACCTGCCATAAATATTACACTCAACACATAATATTATTTTCTAACTATCTACTTAAGTGAAAAACACTCTTAGGTTTGTTATCTAAAGTCATCTCACATAACCCACATACCACATTTTGGTTAATAATTGATGTAGCATTGCAGTATATAAAATTCTTCTCGTATTCGGGGGCTAAGGAAAATACCGAAGTCTACTATACTTAAAATTCTCATTGTGGCAGAAGTGTGTCCACGTTCTGATCACCCAATATTAGTGGTAATGCTAAGTATGTCTCTTTTTTCAGCTATCAAGCAAACAAATAAAACTTAGAACACAGTTTATACTGAAGTATGACTTGGAACACTATGAGGCATGTGCTGTTATTAATAAGGGTAACTTCACTGTCTAAATAAGCTTCTCGGGCTTCACATTCATCATAGTTAAAGAGATAAAGGCAGATGGCAAGGGCTGGCAATGAATTGTGTCTCTAAAATTTACTATGTTCAATAGCAAATATGTTATTTAAAAAAAAACGTTTTTTATGTCCAACTTCTCAGGAATGCTAAGTGGTTCAAAACAATTGAATAGTATGCTTTACAATTACCTTTGGGTTAAGAAAGTAATTGTCAGCATAACACTGAACAGTATTTTAGGTTTGGGGGATTATGTTTTTGCATATCTGTAAATTGCCAGTTTGTAAGCAAGAACTCTCCAAAATTCAAGTTCTATTTATTGGTAATAAATAAAGCAATAAAAAGGCAGATTATTTTACAAAATACAATTCACCCTTTCAATGACTATGACACATCTTACTATAGAGTAGTGGATTCAGATTTGGAGACCAAAATTTATGACAGGATTTTTCTATCATCCAATGTATATACGGTTACAGACAAAAGTGCTTGCTGGAGTAAAGCTTCAACCTCATGCAAGCCCTGTATCAAAACGTGCTTGGTAAGCTGGGACACTATACGTGCTTTTGGACTAAAGCTGAGTTATGAAACGCCCATACTGTGTAAGCTACTCCAGTTGTTCAGAGTAGACTGGAGAGTCCTAACATGACCATGTGGAGCAGGTCTGCGCACATGAGCCCTCCGTGTTCCATCAACCCCATGCTGTCCCAGGGTGCAGGAGGGGATGGTTCAGGCCACCTTTGGAGATGTAGTCCTCTTCTATTGCTGTGTAACAGATCCCCACAAATTTAGCAGTTATAACAACATCCATTTATTAGCTCACGTTCCGATAGGTCAGAAGTCCAGGCACAGCATGGCTGGCTTGTACTCGGGCTAAAATCAGGGAGTTAGCTAGCCGTGTTCTCATGTGGAGGTCAGGTGCTTTTCCTAGCTCGTCCTTGTTATTGACAGGAGGCGTCACTGACTTTGCTGTGGTAGCACTAATAGCCCGGTTTCCCTGCTTGCCGTCATTGGGAGCAGTTCTAAACTCCTAGAGGCTGCTCCCAGTTCCTGAGCATGAGGTCCCCCCCATCTCAGCAATGGAGAACTGCCCTTTCAATCTCTCCACTTGCTCTTCTTTTTTTTTTTTTTTTTCCACTTGCTCTTCTGTGAGCAGCCACAGGAAAATTTTCTACTTTTGAGGAGCTCATATGATTGGGTCAGGCCTCCCAAGATAATCCTCCCACCTCAAGGTTAATGGTGTCATATGTCATACCTAATCACAGAATTAAAACACAGTAAATTTTCAGTCTTGGGGATTATGCAGGGTGTGTAGACCAGAGACAGAATATTGGGGAACATCTTAGAATCCTGCCTACCGCAGAGGTTTTTGTCACTTTCAGCTTGACACATTTCTTTGGCTTGCATCCTCACACTCAAGATTTTTTCTTTCTTTCCCCAAAAGAAACTCAGAAAAACTAAAATTGTCACTAAATTAGTCTACATGAAATAAAATATACATGAAAGATGTGTATTCCTGAGCTTTCAAACATGTTTCAAGGTGACACCATACAAGCTCAGATGCTGTTCCTCATTTCAGTGCAAATGTCGCTGCAGCCAAACCATCGCTTTATGGTGAAGCACTTCTGTGACGCTATGGTAGCTGACAATATGGTTTATACTCATGAGGATGTTGTGTTAATTCAATATGATTTCTTTCTAACTAATGTCAGACCTACTGTGTAAGCAAATGACAGGTTTATTTCAGTACTAATGCTAATTTATTTATTCATGATGGCTTTTTTTCCTACAAATTAAGTGTATTTCTTAGCCTCTATGAGATTAGTATGCAAATAGTGAAAATTTTAAGTAATTATTGGTGATTCGTTTGTGTCTACTCATCCTGAAATGCCTTAACTCCCCCTCCATATTGATTATTAATTGGATTTCTACAGTATCTAATTCTCAACTAAAAGCTTTGATTTATCAAAGTATAGATGAAAAGGCACTTATGAAGAACACAAATAAATCTGATTTGGAGGTGGTCGCTTAAACATTAAAATTTATTACTAAATATCAAATGGCAATTTTCAAAGCAGGATAGAAACAAATGATAAAAAATAAAATAGGCAATGCATGGTATGGTGTCATGGAAAGAATAATAAAAGAGTCAGATACTGGATAAGCTGCTTAATTAACTTATCTTAGTTTCAGTTTTTTCAAAATAAGAGCAGGGTGATTCTCCAACTTTATTGAATTGTGAGAATTGAATGATTTATGAAGTCTATTGCTGGTAATAAATGTTCAGTAAACACTTCCTTTCTCTGAACGTGAATAAGCTAATTTAATAAATCAGCTTATTTTAATAAACTTTACAATGGGAGAAGTCACAATTTAGATAAAGAACACTCCACAGACTTAATTCAATTTGTAAAAATTAGTAGATTCAGTTGCTATAATTGAAATAGTCAGAATAACAGTAGCTTAAATAATACTTAAGTACTTTTAAGAATTTGAAACAAAGGACTTTTTTTAAAAAAAGATTTTCTTTATTTATTTGACACAGAGAGAGACAGCCAGCGAGAGAGGGAACACAAGCAGGGGGAGTGGGAGAGGAAGAAGCAGGCTCCCAGCGGAGGAACCTGATGTGGGGCTTGATCCCAGAATGCCGGAATCATGCCCTGAGCTGAAGGCAGAGGATTAACGACTAAGCCACCCAGGCACCCCATGAAACAAAGGACATTTAATAGTGGAATTAGTTAGATGGTGGAATCGTTGAGAGAAGTCAAATGGATGATGTGTCAACTCAGAGATGAGCAAAAGCAGGGCGTACCATCTCCCTACACCAGGAGAACAAAGGAAGAATGAAGTGTCCCTGCTAGGGAATGGGATTATGAAGGAAAGGCAGCTAGAGATGCCACACAACGCACAGGGAGAAATATCCTGGTTTCTTCCTTCTAACAAAAGGCAGATCACATGGGAACATGGGAAAGAGCCTATGATGTTTGAGAAGAATAAGAAGGCAATGAGCGTATCTGAGGGCAAGCAGACCGTGGACTAGTACTCTAACTGGTGAAAGTAAGAGAAATGTAATTGACCAGCAACCCAGATTTTAGGTAATTCAAGAGAAGCTTGGATCCTGAAAATACTGTGATGATTATTTCTCTTAATTGTGTTTTCTCAGAGCTTCAGAACCACTACTAACAAACAAACAAACAAAAAAAAAAGAGAGAGAGAGAGCGAGCTGTTAAAGATAGAGACTTACTCCCTAAACCCCTTTCAGGTAAGACTGTAGTGGGGGCAGCCAGTGGCTGCAAGACTGACAGTCTGAGGAACGATACTCAGGAGGATGGGCCTTGCTGTTCCTGGCCTCAAGACATGGTGTAAGGTGTGGGACCACTATTCGTTGTTTCACTTTTGCTCCTTTTCCAAATGTGGGACTTCCGCCTGTCTTCATTGTTGTAAATTGATATTTTGGGGTATGGAAGAGTGTGTTTTCCGAAGATGATCACAATAATATGTATCCCATCCTTCAAGCTTTTATTATGGTGTGGTGTTGACACATGTTCATTGAGATGTGGGGCGGGGGGGGCGTCTGTGTTTTCTCTCTTTGAATCTGGGAGAGCCTGTGACCGTGGAAAAAGTGACACTGTGACTTTTAAGGCTGCACATAAAAAGAATATAACTGCTGCCTGGACCACTTGATACTCACCCTGAGAACCAAATCACCATACTTTGAGGAAGCTAAGTACCCTTATGAGAATCAACACGTCCGTATCCCAGCCACTGTCTCACCTGCGAGTCGACATCAACCAAATGTTAATAACTGAGTCTTCAAGCCCTTTCAGCTTGAAAGGTGCAGAGATGACATGCCCCCACCCAGCCCTTCCGAATTGCAGGCTTATGAACAAAATAAATGCCATTGTTTTAAACCATGAAGTTTGGGAGTGGTTTGTGACTCAACAATAGATAATCAGAACATAAGGTGATTAAACTTATAATTTAGTCAAGTGTTGCCAGACGTGACAAAGCACCTTGGACTAAGAAGAGTATGCTTCTTAAGAGCTCCTGGACATGCCATTTTACGCAGTAGCTGGATTTGATTTTGTGTTCTCTGCCTCTGGGGAAGTGTAAGTGCATTTTCAGTTATAAGTGGGATAATTGTATTTACTCTATGAGGCAGAGGAAATGTGGGAATTGTTTGTGCATGTCTAATATGATGTTATAACTGGATCTTTCCTGTCTCCATTTTGACAGAGGCACCAGTGATCAACATCAGATTACCTAAATGACAGCCTCCAACTTCATATTGATTCATTCAACACAGAATGCCTACTACATGCCACTTGTTATTCTGGGCGCTGGGGAGGAAGCAGTGAACAAAGCAGTTAAAATTTTCTGCCAACATGAAGCTTACATATGGAGAATTAGAAAGGAGCCATCTCTAAAAACCTGTTCCTTAGGGAATATAAAAAGGAGTCAGGGTGTAGTACAAGGAATTTGGACAAGAGATTTTATTGGAGAGAGTTGTTGGCACGTGTGTTAATCAGGAGAGGCTAAGTTATGTTACAATAACAAATACGCGCAGAAGAACAGAGGTGGGACGTGTAGGATGTCGTGAATCTTGTCCAATAAGGGCCAGAAAATGTCAGCAGAGAAAGAATGAAGATGAACATACGTAGGCCTAAGGGTATGGAACAAAATGGTAGAAGATCGTCTGGAGGAGTCATCTACCTGACTGGATCAAGGGCAGTGTAAGAGAGTGTGTTAAGGAATCTCTGAAGAGAGAAAGGGCGGGATCAGAGAACAGAAGGATGCACCCCTTGTTCCCTCTACGCCCCTTCTCCCTTCCCCATGGCATAGCTCCAGACAGAGCAGATCCACGCTTGGGAAAAAAGAGTGTTCATGCTAAATCAAGTTTGAGATTTGGTTTAATATTTTGTACTGGGTGTCTAATTTTTAAATTGAAATTGTGTTTACTACTAAGGGTAACTGAAGCACTTTTAAGTTTTGCAAGTGAATGACCACAAAAGTTATGGACCTGTCCAAATAGTCTTTCAAGGTAAGGGAAGATTACCTGAACTAAGTTTTCAAGCCAAGGTAAGGGACAGAACTTAATTGTCCCTGTGATCACAATCCTTATGTCATGCTCGTTCAACACACCCAGTTCACACCTATGGGGTAAAGGGCATGTTTTTCCTAGATAGACAACGGATAGATCTCCACTTCTACTACTCTGTTACTGGTAAGACAGTTCCATTTCCTTATGGGGAGTGAGTTAAGTGGGGATCATTCCACCTATCTGTAACCATAAAAGGGGACACCTGTCCCAGTCTCAGGGAGAATGATGAGTAGCACGAGAAGCATTTGACCCAAAAGTCCATGGGATTCTACTTTCATAACTTCAGGGTAAGGGCTGCAGCTTTCTGTTGGGATTACTAATCCGTGGGTGGCCAGTTTTACCACAGTGTGGAAAGAGAGAGGGAGTAAGAGCAAATGAGTACAAGACTACTTCACTATATCATTTTAATCCCAGACTCAGCTTTACCATGAAAAATCTCACTTATTAAAGCAACTAAACTTCAGTTTTTACTTAAGCTAGTCTGAGTTATCTCTTGCAACACAGTTTTCACCAACACCTGTACTATATTCGAAGAAGAACCAATATATATGCCTCATCTCTGTAGTATGTCTATAAAATAGTGCTTCTTAGTCTTTATGGGTCTTGGGGCCTTTGAAATCTAATGAAATCCAAGGACTTCCCATGTTTACACATTAGCCCAATTAACTATATTAGAAAGTGACTTTCTTCTTACAGATGACAAAACAACATAAAGAATTATATCTTCCTCACATTTTTTCAAATACTGAAAATGAGTAAAGTATCAAATAAGGTAAAAAGTTTATTCAAGGAGAAGGCTGCACTGCTTGGCTGGAATGCAAACTTGACACAGGAGTGGTTTTTGATTCATTCTTCTTTGGCAAGTCAGGAACACTTGCTGCTCTCTACCTACGAACATGCAGAAGACATCTTCAGTGTGGTGCTCACAGGTGTCTGCAGATTTCTTCTCAGAGTGAAAATTTCAAGACTCTGTCATTTTCTTCCATAGCCTGAAGAATTTTCTCCAGAGACAGACCATCTACAAGGTTGCTTTCAGTATCTCTTTCCAGAGTGGCAACTTGTACCTAACTATAAGTGTTTTTTTGTTTTGTTTTGTTTTTTCCCATCAGTATCTACAATGTCATGTCAAGGCCTTCAGTCAAAGAATTTACCTTATTCACGTGGCTGGAAATATCTGCCAAATGACCCAGTTCATGAGTCAACTCTTCCCTGTCAAACTGAGTTGGAATTTGGATTGGTTATATCCTCCCAATAGTAAAGCTTTTATAAAAGGTTTATTTAAGTATGTGAAGCCTTGTCTTTTGGAAAATCAGCAATCACATACTACATTCCTTGTTATGACAAAACCTCTTGAAGGTAGCAATTCAAGGCGCCATTTTAGTTGTCAACTGATCTCAAACACACCAATGTAGAAAACTATGATCTTGCAGCCTGGTGACGTTTGGCACTTTCTCACTCACCCACAAAACTAGACGAGTTCCAACTATGCATACTAACCTCCTCTGGGAGTAGCAGGATGTTTCTTCTAGTTCAATTTTCTTTGGCAAAATCATAATCTTGAAGATAATGATACCAAGTTAGTAATTCTCTTTTGATGATATCTGTGAATGCCATGAACAAGAACCAGGAGCTGCCTGGTTTCATTCTATTGTAAGTTGAAGGAAAAAGAACAATAACTAACATTAATTAAATTTAAATTTATCCAAATAAATGTTGGTGTTAGAACTTGTTTTGATTATGCTTAAGTACATACATACAAAATGCTGACTAAATTCGGCTAAACCATTTTATTTTATTTTTTTAAGATTTTATTTATTTATTTGACAGAGAGACAGCCAGCCAGCGAGAGAGGGAACACAAGCAGAGGGAGCGGGAGAGGAAGAAGCGGGCTTCTAGCGGAGCATGGAGCCCGACACTGGGCTCGATCCCAGGACCCTGGAACCAAGCCCTGAGCCAAAGGCAGATGCTTAATTACTGAGCCACCAAGGCGCCCCTTGGCTAAACCATTTTAATAACATTATCTAATAATGTTAAGAGGACGATGCTTTTAAATCAGGTATTTTGAAAGATAAATGCAATATATATAGTGCATATATATATATTACATATATATTGCATATATATATTCACATATATATGTATATATATTTTTCTTTTAGCCTCTTGTACTTCCTTATTATTTTACAGGCAAATCAAATTACTATATTTTTATCTTCTTTCTTTTTGTTTCCATTTCCTGGAACATCTTTCTCTCCATTTGTCCAAGTTATATTTATTCTTTAAATCTCTCACAGGTCCCTTCCCTTCAATGATAACTTTCCCGCTGCATCAAGACTTCTTTGAACCCATTGGCATTCATTATAAGGCTTAACACCCACTCTTACTCTGTAATTTTCATTCCCATGTCACATGTCAGTCTTCCCTACACAATTAGTGTATAGTTTCCATTAGGGTAGAAATCATATCTCTACCACTTCTATATAACACTAAACAGAGTGGTTATCTTTTCTACCTGCAACATATACTTTAATACTTTATTGTTTTTCTGTTTGAAAGTATATTGATGATAAATATTATATGTTAGAAAGCTTTTACACATGTTAGTTACCCATAAATGTCTAGAGTTATTTTTTCTAAGAATAATTCTTAGTGTAAAATTACATCATAAACAGCACATTTTCAAATGAGACAGTTTCAAAAGTATGCATTTAAAAGATAATAGAAAAAAAACTTTGAGATGGTATCAAGTTTTAAATATACTAAATGAATTTGAATATAGACCATTACCAAGAAACTGATAGTTCTAAGAAACTTTCTGAGGAAAGATTTATTTATCGTATAATTCAGGTCAGAATTAGAAAACCTAAAATATTAAATTGCTAAGAAGGTTGACTGACTCCACAAAGGAAAAGAGAAGATCACACACTAGTCTTAAAATCACAGAAAATCCCTTTAAACATCAAAATTATTCGGTTTGCCTAAAGATATGTATGCCTCAAAATAAGGACAGCTTAAGTTTCCGAACAGTTTTCATGTTTCTCCTCAAATGGCCTGCGAAGCCAGGCTTCCTCTTTTTGTAATGCATCTTCCTCTAAAGCCATCACCAGGATAAATATGCCATGTTTCATTTTGATGTTCTCCAAGCACAGTGACAGGGATTTTTTCTTTTTTTCAGATGTCACCACATTTCTAAGGTTCATTTTGCTTGTAAAAAATAAGATTAGTGCTTGGCAGTTATATGTGGATGACAACGAGGATTTTCAGGGTTCTCTTTGGCCACAAGCATCACAGGTAAGAGCCATGGCCTGCCCTTCTTTGTAGAAGACAAACTGGATGGACTGAGATTCCATGATTGGATCTAGGCCCTAGAGTTGGGCATTTGAAGGTTTAAGTTTGCTAAATTGACAGTTTTGCCTCTGTTACTTAGCCTCAGGCAGAAGCCATGGACCTCCTTATTCGTCAGGCCAAGCAAGCCTGGAAAACTTTGCACCAAACCAGCCGGAGGCACTCTGGGACTTTGGTGGAGCCAAGGGGGTACATCAGGCCTCGTGGCCATAGAGCGAGGCCATCTGGTCCTGAATGAAGCACCCACCGGCCCTGGGAAAACTGATACTAGCCGTAACTTTCATTAGCAACACTCCTGCATGCCAAAAGCCCCTGCAGAACCGTAGTATTCATTCTACTCTGTCGTTACAGGTAACTTTTTAAAATCACAAAAATATTCTCAAACGTATAAGCATGTTTTTAAATATATATATATATATATATATATATATATATATATATATATATATAATCTGCTTTATTTTGTTACAGGAAAGATTTATTATTTTCTGATTTCTGCCAATTAAAATTTTCAAACAGCATAATTATATGTGACTCATCAATGTTTTTTTGAAATCTCTTCATCTGCATACAGTTTTCTATATACTTTCAGTATTTTTTTCTTGAACGATTTCCATTTATTTTCCCATTAGAATTTACTGAAATGCGAGCCACTATATTTTTGCTGGATGAACTAACCATATCAGTTTAAAATAGAAATCATACATATTGTGTATATATTATTTAAAACACTTTTTCCTTCATAGACTTGTGTTTCTCGCAGACGTTCACTTCTCGGTCCATGGAGGTTTGAGTGAGCTGGGTATTGCCACTTTTGAACAGTTGGTGGCTCCAGTGCTTTGCAACTGTCCTGTAAGCGTGGCACCAAAGTAAGACAGCTCTCTTTCACTGCTCAGTGCAGAATTTGAAAACAAAAGTGCATTTAAGTAAATGTGGTGCATTTAATCAGAAACAAAAAGTTGTCTCAGGTATGAATTCAGAAGAAAAGTCTTAATCCTAGCATATGATTCAGACTATGTAATATAATGCGAATATGTATTAGTATATTCCCTAAGTACACTTAAAGGATCAAAAGCGTTCTACTAGAAATATAATGTAAGCTGTCTATGTAATTTTAAGTTTTCTAGCAGCTACATTTTTAAAAAGAATGAAAAGAAATGGGTGAAATTAATATTAATAATATATTTTATTTAATCCACTATATCCAGAATATTATCATTTCAACATGTAATTAATATAAACTTTACTGAGATATTTTGCATGCTTTTTTTTTCCCTTCAACACTCAATGTCTATTTTATACTTAGAGCACATCTCAATGCGGACTAGTTACATTTCAAGAGCTCAATGGCTGCACGTGGCTAGTGGCTATTGTGCTGGTGAGTTCAGGTCTAACGTAACTAAGGGTAGCCCTTCTATTCAGATTTGATGCATTCTATAGATATCAGGTAGAAATTAATTTTTGTAAATGAAATTCTGTAAAGACAATCTCATTTTTGCATTAATTTTGGTCCTAAGATTGGCGCTTTTTTCCTACAGAAAATCATCTAGGAGACCTAGCTTACAGTTTTGCTGAGGTAGGAATGAAGCACGTGGCTTAGCTAGCAGTATACGAGTTTGTGTCACTGACACTTCTAGAGGCGGCATTACCAAAGGATTTTTAGATTTCTCCGGAGCCATTGGTCCCTTAACATTTTAGACAGATTATAACACTTCCCCCATGCCTCACTGTGATCTGGTTCTCCCCTTCCATATTTCCAGAATTTAGCTTGCCACATTCTTTTATCTGGCATTTGCAAAGTCTACTCAGACTGCATTGTGTTTCCCTTCCCAGGCTGCTATTATCATCCGGAATGTGAAGAGCATGGCCTCTTGAGTCAAATCCACTGATTTGAGTCCCGGCTCCACCACTAATTGGTTGGGTGATCTCGGGCCAATTATATACTCCTTGTGCTTCAGTTGACATCTAAAAACTGCAGAAAATTTTAATACCTGGTTCATGAGTTCTAGTGAAGATTAACAAGGTATGTCAATACCAGACATCTAACACACAATAAACATCAGCTTGCGTATGTCTTAGCTCAATACTTCGATCCTGTAAAACGTATTGGTGTTCTCTTATCAATCCTGTACCATTTAACAACATAAAATAACTTGACACTAGACCTTTATTATTTTTTTTTTTATTGTAGACGGAGGAATTTCATTGGAGGATGCCTCCTATTGACACAGATAAGTCAATAAAATAAAGGTCTAGGTTAGTTGTCCTCATTCAGATCAACAGATAGTAGCTTCTGAATATTTCACAAGGAAAGTGCCGAGCAAGCACAGTGACTGAGGTTCATGGCTCTGGATAGCATTTTGGAAAATATGGCTTCAAACAGGGGCGCCTGGGTGGCACAGCGGTTAAGCGTCTGCCTTCCGCTCAGGGCGTGATCCCGGCGTTATGGGATCGAGCCCCACATCAGGCTCCTCCGCTAGGAGCCTGCTTCTTCCTCTCCCACTCCCCCGGCTTGTGTTCCCTCTCTCGCTGGGTGTCTCTATCTCTATCGAATAAATAAATAAAATCTTTAAAAAAAAAATATGGCTTCACACAAAATATAAGATTTTCTTATTTCTCCCCTGTGCTGTTTATTCTTTATTACATAGGATCAATTCTGTTGCTAAGGAAGGCAAAAGTGCGTCTTTTCCAGTGCAATTGCTCTGTATAGCCACACAGCAGGTCTCCCGCGTAATGACGGCATGCCAGATATACGCATTTACGTTGGTATTACTTAGAGAAAATGAAGCATTTAAAAAGTTTGAGAACAGTACATTGGTTCTGGGTCTTGGTGAATAAACTTGACTTGCCACTTACACAGAAATGAAACATGCTTTTCAAGGTAGTCAAGAATGTTTATTACTTCCTCAACTGTAAACTGAAGTGTAAAAAAAATTTAGAACATCTGAAATAAAAGTCATCTCTACCATCTGCTATAGTCTAATCCGGGAATAATGATCTAGGGAGGAATAAGAAACAAAAGCCAGTAAATTGGTAACAATTCCAAAAACACCTACTAGAAAAATATTTGTGAAATAGTATCTTGGGTTTTTCAGTTGGTAAGTATTTACCATCTGTGGGCACAATTGTTAGATCTATTTCTGGACAGTTAGAATGTGGAGGAAGTCAGGAACTAGAGATATAAAAGATATCATGTGGAATAACTTAAGATGAAATTGTACAGTAAGAATCTGCTGTATTTGTATTTTAATTCTCTATCCCTTAAAATATTCATGAATAGATTATATCCCCACATTCAAAAAATACTTATTGCATGCCTGATGTATAGATCTTTTAACTAACTTTTCTTATTATATGTTTGGATCTCTTTTATAGTTAACTACCACGTTCTTTGAAGGGACCAACTTTCACACTGTAGCTCACAGAGGTCTCTGCAGAATGGATGGGCTATGGGAAGTCACAGCTTGGATTAGGCTGAAGGTGGTAAGAATGGTGAAGAGTGAATCCCAGAAAATTTCCAAACAGAGAATTGATGATATAATGATTGATTACATGCATGCATGTAGATGCTAAAGGAGAAAGGAGTCTCAAGGACCTAATCCAATAAGATGATAGTGAGTCAGTCTGAAATGTTGTGATGAAAGGTAGTGAAACTGGGGCCTGTGGATAAGATGGTTTTCTTTTTCTTAATGATGACAGATTATTATTTGGAGGAGTGGAAAGCTGATGGATTCAGTTCTGGTCGAGGTTTCTAGGGAAGTGAAGCAGGCAGGCAGTTAAGGATGAACAGACATATTGTAAACAGAAAACAGAGCCAAGACATTGTTTGACGGCAAACATTTTGTTATGAGCCATAAAGAGTTGGCTATAGAGCTTCCCGCAACAGAACTCCATAGTCTGAGAGGGCAAATTCTGTGTGCACACTGAACGTTTATTTGATCCATGTTTTCTGCTTCTAATTAAAATCTCATGGTAAGAAAAAAAGTTTTAACTTTAACTGTAAATGTATAGATGGTTTTTACTGTGCAGACCGTGCTGCAATTTTTACTTTGGGTTTTGTAGATTAACCAGAGAGGTAAATGAGAGTGAAAATATTAAAGTGAGTTTTCTTTGATGAAATTTAAAAAAAATTATGAGATACAGTCTTTTATCCAGGGCATCAGTAGTTGTTGTGAGAATCAGAAATGTAAAGTAAAGGAAGCCCTAGACTTCCAGGGCCCAAGTTGATTCTCTCTCCTTCTGCTTCAGTGAAAATTCGCTAGAACAAACAAATCTCAGTTTTCCGTATTTCTACTTGTTTTACTTAATTTCTTTAAGAGCGTCTGTGTATGTTGTTGTGTAAGTCTGTGGGTTTCTCTCTTAAATGTTTCTCTCTTAAGTGATCCTCAGAGCAGCTTGAGTTTCCAATGTGTGTTACCAGGACTAAAAACAAAATATTCATTTTTAACCTTTCTGACTAATATTCTAAAACAATCACATTCCCCTTTAGCTAAATGCTTCAAGGAGACAAAAGTGAACTCTTCATTGATTCTGTACAAAAGGACTCACCTCATCTATGTAATGGGAATAAGTGTCTTAATTCATTTAAGCAATTATGATTTTTTCCAGTTTAAATTTTTTTTGCTTATTATTTTTCAGGAAGCCTTGTTTAAACCCAGTAACATTTAAAAAAACATATAGAATTTCACAGCTGGAAGAGACGTAACAGGCCATTTAGTTCAATCCCTCTAGAGAAACCGGAAGCTCTGAGAGCTTGGTGACTGTTTCAAGGTAACCATATTAAAGATGAAGGGGAATTTTTACCGGATCTAGGGGCTGATAATTCTTCCTCCTCATTATCTGTTTTGTTTTTATTAATGTGATTAAAAGTAATTTTCTGAGAAACTTTAAATACTGCAAAGACACACAAAATACTGCAAAGAAATCCTTCTCAGCATTTTCTGGCTAAGTAACAATAAAATAATATGGCAACTTTTTATTTTATTTAAAGCATTGTCCAAATTAGCATACGAACAGAATAAAAATGTCAGTAACACATTCTTTGGTCCCTTTGGCCCTTTTAAGGTAGTCATTGAAATTCACTGCTTATACTTCCACCATTGCCTGTTTAGAGCGACTTGGTTTTGTCTGCACTCTGCCTCGGCTCTGAGTCCATCCAACTGCGGGTGGGGAGGGGAGCCCTGAGGCCAGGAGGACAGGAGGCAGGGGCATGGCAGCAGCGGAAGCCTGCAGGGAGGAAGGGCAGACAGGAGGGTTAGGACATTTTGTTTTGTTTTGTTTTAAACTTTTTTAAAAAAGATTTTATTTATTTATTATTTGACAGCGCGCACACAAGCGGGGGGGGGGGGCGGCAGGCAGAGGGAGAAGCAGGGAGCCCAATGTGGGGCTCCATCCCAGGACCCTGGGGTCACGCCCTGAGCCGAAGGCAGATGGTTAACCGACCGAGCCACCCAGGCGCCCTGAGGACATTTTTTAAAATGTGAAGGGTCGGGGTGCCTGGGTGGTTCAGTCGGTTAAGCATCTGACTCTTGATATCAGCTCAGATCTTGATCTTAGGGTCCTGAGTTCAAGCCTTGAATTGGACTCTAAGCTGGATGTGGAGCCTACCTAAAAATTGATGATGATGGGGGCACCTGGGTAGCGCAGTCATTAAGCATCTGCCTTCGGCTCAGGGCGTGATCCCGGAACACCGGGATCGAGTCCCACATCGGGCTTCTCGGCTGGGAGCCTGCTTCTTCCTCTCCCTCTCCCCTGCTGTGTTCCCTCTCTCACTGGCTGTCTCTCTGTCACATAAATAAATAAAATCTTTAAAAAAAAAAATTGATGAGGATGATGGTGATGGTGATGATGATGATAGTGATGATGATGATATGGAGGGTCCGGCGTGCTTCTATTTAACTGCTGCCCCAATACGTATGGGCTCCTGAGATTGCAGTAATGTATATTAATTAATTTAGATATAAAGATTTATATTTCATAAAAACTTACTGAGTTGAAAAGGAGCAGTCATAAGCTCCCATTAAATATCTGAGAATCTTCTGTGATAAGAATGTTAGGCAAGTGCTAGCTTTCCTTTCAATAACTTTTCTTTCACTAACCTTTTAGTGTACTTCCTTTCTTTCCTCAAATGTTGGGAAACATAGATTTCTTTTTTAGGATGGTATGAAATTTTGTTTATATAAAATATTTATTTTCAGATTACAACTGTAAATTTAGAAAACACTTGATTCTATAAGGAAGAAAGCAATAAACCAGAAATAACTAGTTAGTATATTTTATCATCCCTTTTTTTCCAGGCAATTTTTAGTACAGCGGCACACATATTCTTCATTCAGTTTCAATCTTAATTTTTCCATCCCACGTTCCTCAAGTTTTTTGAAACCTTTAGAGTACAATTTTTATTGACTAGATGATATACCATCATATTGATGAAGTGATATATACATTGTTTTCATTAGTGCTAGGAGTGAGTGAGAGTAACAGCGTGAGTCTGTGCTGCCCCAGTCCTATGATTCTCAGTATGCTCATGAGAAGATATTTGTACTTTATTTTAAAATTTCTAGTTGATTAAATCGTACTTTGAAATACTCAGGACATTTGTGAAGCAATTTCACGATGAAAAGAACTTGCTTCTTGAGCCTTGTGCTTTTTGAAGCTATTTGAGCCTTTGTGCACTTTGAGCAGGGCAGCCACTCTTTATGGTCCTTATTTGTTTCTCTGCATGTCTATCCTTCTGAATTGTGAATGTTTTGAGGGTAAGGACTGCAAGTGATTCAGCTCTTCATCCCTCGTCTTATACTTGGAACAGAGCCTGGTATATAGGCGCTTTGATGTTTGAATGCATCAATGAGATGATTCAGGGCACACTGAGTGTCGATGGAGAAGTCAGTGGGTTCGGTCCAAGTGAGGGGTCTAGGCAATGCTTTTTGGATTTTGAGGGAACGTTCACTGTGTCAGATATGTGGACGGAGGTGGTGCTGGAGATCTAGTATAATTGTTTTTCCAGTTTTCTCTACGTAACATCTGAGAAGTGAGAATAAGGAATGGAGAATGCAGGGAATGTGTTTTGAATTCTGAAATTTGTAATGTAAACTTTTTTTTCTCCTGGGAGAGACATAAGCTAATTTGTAAAAGCCAAGTCAGGCTTTAAAAACATATGTTATTTTATGATTGTAGACAAAGCTTCTTGAAATACTCTTTGTGGTTATTTACATTTATTTGGATTAAGAATAAAGCAGGCTGATAGAACCTGTGTATTAGAGGTAGTTCTCTGCAGAATGTTTATGTTTTCCTCCTCATAAAGAGCAACAGAGAGCGTTCTGTGTTCAATTTTCATGGTTAGTATGCCATGGACCAAGTAATCAGTATTTTGATTTGCATAGTACATGTTATGCTCAATAGATATTTGTCAGAGTGAATGGAATGATTTACATTTGAAAGTGAGTAATGAACACTGGTATGGTTTCAGTTATAAAATTATATTTTTATAAACATAATTATTTCCCTAGATTCCTAACCAAGTTTTGTGGTATTAAGACTAATTCAATGGCTATTAGACCAGTAGACAATGTGACTTAAAATTGGTGTTTCATTCTAGCAATCTACTCTCAAATTTATGAAGAGCAAATATCAGACGTGTTATCATTATTAAATTATCACCAGTCAGGCTTCGTGATCGTACTTGAGTGGAATGAATAGGAATATAAGCATCCACTCCCATTAGTTTTTCTAATGAGGCAGGATATGTGTAAGTCTCCTATAATAATTGGTTAGACTTGAGATGTGACACCCAGCCTTGTAAGCATTGATTCAGCACTCATTTATTGAGTTCCTAGATCCTGTGAACAGTGTGGAGCAGCTTAAGATTTTCTTAGGGAAACAAAGCATAACTACAGGATAGCCTAAATAATAATATGTAATTGATCAGCAAGTAATCATTGCCACAATAATATGCTATAGGAATCCAGAGGTGGCAAAGAATAATTTGAGTGATGTGGCTGGAAAAGTCTTCCTAATGAATAAGAAACTTGAGCTTTTAAAAAAGAGCAGAGGAAAAAAGTGATTTTAGGTTTAACTAATGCTTATGAGTAGAAATGGACAAGGTATATTTGAGGGTGGGAGGCGTGATGGGTTTCTCTCGCTCTGGCAGAAACAGAGGGTTCATGTAGGAAGGAAAGTGGATTTAGAGCAAAGTAAAGGGTATTCACTTTGTCTAAATATTGAGCTTGCATAAACATTTCATGGGAATTACTCTGGATCCCAAACCAAGAGTCCATTTTTGGGTAGGGTCCAGAAGGCTGTATTCTAATACTCCAAGTTAACATGATGCAAGTATTCCCTGAACTATAGTTGGGCAGATGCTTGAGTCTGCTTTGCCATCAATTAGTAATTTTCTTGAAGAGAGTACAGGCCTGCCACAAACTGCCCGATGTGGGCCCAGGATGGAAGATGATTTAGATCAGGAAGAGGCTGTAGGTGATGAGTCCCCTCTGGGAAATAATCCAATCAACTGGTAATTTAATGAGAAAAGGTAGGGCAGTTGGAATGAAAAAGATGACTATGAGAGATAGGTGGAGACAAGAGATAGGTGGCAAGTCTTGTAATTTATATTACATAGAGGCATTAGGAGAGATGACAGATACAAAACATTCTGGGTTAGCTGATTTTTATTAATAAAATTTATAATATATATAATAAAATAAAATAATAAAATTAATTAAAAAAAAAAGAACAGACCTCAGGGTCTTGAGTTTGTTAATTTAATAGGGAAATCAGTGGGTGAAGGAGAGTGTGAACTGGGGAAAAGACAATGAAGTCCTTTTGGAAAAAAGAGAACTTGAGATGATGGTAGGGTACCCAAATTAAAAAGCAGAGGGGCGGGGGGATGAGCGGATGAGGCCCGTGGGCACTTAGCCCGCTGGCACCTCTCCCACTGGTCGGAAAACCAGTAGCTCCCCAGTGCTCATGGGCTAGCCCTGCCTTAACCAGTTACCACAATAGCCGCAGACTTTGGGGCTTCACGAGGCTGGTTTCTTTTCTTTTTCCTTTCTCTCACAGCATGAGAGGCCAGAAGTCTGTCGTCATGTCGTCAGCAGGCCTGGTTTCTCGTGGAGGCTGGGGGGGAACCACGCCTCTCTCCTAGCTTCGGGTGCGGGTCGTTCCTTGGGTCCTAGCTGCGTCACTCCAGGCCCGGGCCCCTGCTTACATGGCCCTTTTCACCCACTCACTGGGTACAGGGCTCACCCTAAATCCAAGATAATTTCATCTCGAGAGCTTTAATGACATCTGCAAAGACCCTAATTTCAAATCTAGTCACATTCTGAGGTTCTGCGTGGGATTTTGGAGGACCCTGTTCAACTCAGTACATCCTGCTAGGAACATGTAGGCAAAGAAGAGGAAGTCCTAAGGTGGAAGCTTGGGGGGATAGTAACCATGAGGAGGTAGAAGACAGGGGAGAAACAGGTGAAAGAACAGAGACATACTGGAGAGCCGGGTGGAGGACAGCGCATTGTCAGGGAAGCTGAAGAGGTTGGAGGCCTCAGGGAAACGGGCAACATCCGGTTCAGCAGAGATATGCATAAAATTGGCCACTAGGTGTTGGACGAGGATGATTTACGAACATCAGGAAAGCAGTTACAAGATGATTTGAGAATATGGGCAGAAAAAGGAGAGTGAGGAAAAACTAGGATGATAGGAAACAGATCAGATGGAGTATTTTTTTCCCCGAGATAGAGAGGATCAGAATACAATTTTCCTCCAGGAGAAGGTTGGCAATTATGTAAAGTGTCCCCAGACACATCCAGAGAGAGGATTGTTCTCTCTTTTCACAAAATCTGGATCAAGAGAATTCAAAAGTGGTCAGAGCAAGGGATTTCTCCTCTGCCTTAGAGCATGAACTGCTTGTACCTTTTCATATGCAAATATAAAGAAGCAGGCTGAATGCTAATTAAACTGCAAAGACATTTGTACAGTAATATCACATCTAGGGATAGTTAATAAGGCCTGTGCATGGCCCTTATTTATAAATAGCAAAGATTAAACATATGATAGAAGGAATCTTTAGATGGAAGAATTAAAGATCAATTACAACAATGGTACACAGCACTGAAAGCCTCTGGAAGAACTTCCTACTTGTTAATCAAAGATAATTATCAATTATGAGGCTTTATCATTAGTAGAGTGTCTATACTTTGCATCTTAAAAAGCTGATGATAATTAGTCCCTAGTTCTTGCTCTAAGTGCTCATTATGTTCAGAGAAGAGTGACTCTTTCCTTTTAAAAATGACTTTTAGCTCATGACCTTGGGCAACTTGGACTCTCCTGTCCCTACACTGAATTGGGATAATGCTCATCTTTTCCATTACTGAAAAAAATTGATAGTTGCATAAATGCTAAATCATACAAAGAAACCATACTATGAATTTAGAGAGGGCAAAAGATTTTAGCTCTGAATAGTTGTTGAATTCAGAGAAGCAGATTTATTACCCTAATTACTTTGAAGATGTAACTAATAGATCAGGAATTAATGATGGTTATTTTTCCAATGGGAGAAGAATAATAACATCTATTTACTGAGTGATTATATGAACCAAGAATTGTGCAGAACACTTCACCTATGTTATCTCAGTTAACCCTATCAATAACATTATAACATAGTCATTGCACTGTCCCCCCATTTTACATAATAAGTAAAGTGTCAGAGTGATTTAACAACTTGTCCAAGATGACACAGATGATGAATAATTATTCTGGAGAATATTTGATATGTAAGTATTAAAAGTCACTAATCTGAAGATGTTAATATTTAAGATATTGTAATATCAGAAGTTGTAGGAAAACAATTAGGAAAATAATTCTTTAACTCTTGATTAAATAATTAATTTGGTGCTAACATTAAACTTTAAAGATATCCAGCTCTCAGTTTTACCACAGAAAAGAAAATGAAAAGAAGTGAAACAGATGTTGGAGACTTGTTGAAAGTCAAATGTTACATGATACAATGATCCATACATAATTTTAGTTGGGAAGTTATGATCTGGTTTTAAAGGTGTTTGTTGATACCATTCCATCAGTGATATTTTCCACTTGGAAAATAATTTAAAAATCTAGCAATTAAGTTGAAGTTAAAAGGTTGACTGCTGCTTAAAAAATAATCGAAGAATTCTGATCAAATTAATGCAGGACACATGAGAATGTTAAACTTACGGGGCGGGGAGGGGGCGCAGATTCATTCAGTAAAGTTGTGAGATGTGCTTAATATGTAGTCACTCACTGCTCAGAGGGCGGAGGCGGGGAGAAGTCAGCCTGCTTTGAACTCAGAAGGCTTATAGTTCAGCAGATAAACTCTTGTGGCTGCCACTCAGTTCTCACATTAAACAACTGGCAATAAACAGGTATAAAGTTTTGTTGTTGTTGTTGTTGTTGTTGTGTTTTTGCAATTCCGGAAAACATTATTTATGTAGGAATATTATGTATTCCATACAGGTAACAGATGAATTTATTTGTTCATGCAATTGCCTTTCCTTAGTATTGGTTTAATTAATGCTGGATGAATGCGAGTTTTGCTCTATTTGGAAACCAAAAATAGTTGGGGTTATATTAGTTGGTGCAAAATATACATTTGAAAATGAGAGAAATGTGTACTGTTTTTATTTTCATTATAATGTACTATAATTTGCACGTGTCCTATATAGCACAACTTCAAACAATACTGTTTTCATATTCTTACGTACATACTGGAAGAAAGTTATTTAAAGAAATTTAGTTTAATGAACTCATTGAGTGTTCCTGGTTTCTTTTCTTAGTGTGTTTCCTAATTCTTTCTTGTTTAGAAAACAACTAATTTTATTTCTCAGTACATTCTCTGAAATAAATAAAATGTTTTTCGTGAGAAATTAAAATACAAAACCTGTAAAATTAAACACATTTAAAATTCTTTTGAAATTTCCGTACAGGAACAGTTTGTTCATATAATGCTTTTGGTGAAATAGTTGCCTTGTCTTTGCCTTAAATCATAATTACTACAAGAAAATGACATAAGTGCATCTAATGTATTTCAAAATCATGGACAAATGTGTATTGGTGATAAGAAGATAAGAATTTTCAAATTAGAAATATACATTAGCAGTAGATACATACTTTTAGAAAGACTCTGCTGGAAAATATGTTTCTGATTTCCATATAAATTTCAACGTGGTATCTGGTTTTAAGTATTTTATGGAATGTTGTACTTTGCTAGGAGTTCTCGCTTGCAGGCAGCTTTTTCTCAACCATTGCTCTGAACCTGGAGAGACATCAGGGGAAGATCCTTCAATTTCTTTCTGGTTACTTAGCAGAAATTCCTTACTGACCTCCAGTTTGGCTTCCTTTAGCTGGGCAGCTAGGGGAATAGAGCCTGTGTTTGGGAGAAGTAGAAGGTAGGGCGAGGCAAAAGTCAGGAGTTTTTTGGCAATAGCTAAGTGGAAGCACATGTATTGGCGATCTAACCACCTCCTATGTACCCCATACTTTGACATGGCCAAACACACGGCCATGGGCAGTTAATATTCACAGCAGTTTCTTAGTCACATACGCTCACAGTCCAAGGAAGGAGGACAGCACACACCATGCAGGGCCCTCTGGGTTGTCCTCGGGAGCAAAGTGAACCAGCAGGGGCTGGGGGAGGCTGGCTTTGTAGAGACAGGAGGGCGAGGTAACCCTTGGTTCCCAAGGAAGGATGAGGGGAGACAGGTCAGGTTGCAGATAAGGTGGGCTAGAGCTGGTCTGACTGATACTAAAGTTAACCAGGGAGAGAGCGTTTCCTGCTGGGTGGGGTGGGGGGATCATATCTGGCAAGAGCAGAGCTCATAGCTAACCTCTTCCGACCCTGTAAGGCTCAAAGCTGTCCAGGCAGCACATGGAGTTTTAGTCCTGACAATACAGATCTCACAATTGAAAGTTTAGCAGAGGAACAAGGAAGTAGTGATAGGAGCTCAGCCAGCTGCTGAGGGAGGCACTTTTTGGGCCAGGGTTAGAGCCACTGCAGGTCTCTGGACCCCCATAAAGACGAGGTGAAGCTGGCTGTACACAGGGAATAGCAGTGAGTACCAGGGTTCTTCTTCCTTTTTTTTTTTTTTAAGATTTTATTTATTTATTTGACAGAGAGAGGCAGCGAGAGAGGGAACACAAGCAAGGCGAGTGGGAGAAGAAGCAGCAGGCTTCCCACTGAGTGGGGAGCCCGATGTGGGACTCGATCCCAGGACCCCGGGATCATGACCCAAGCCAAAGGCAGACGCTTAACGGCTGAGCCCCCCAGGGGCCCCAAGTACCAGGGTTCTACCCGCGTATGATAGGTTGACTCAAGGAGCCGAAAATGCAACTGTTTTGTCAGAGGCGGTAGAGTATAGTGGCTAAGGGAGTGCAGGAGTTGGCATGCCAGGCTGAATTAGGGCTCTTATCAGATCTATGGCTTCTGGAAGGTTGCTTAATCTCTTTATACTTCTGTTTTCTCATTTGTAGTAGAATAGTCACTCCCTGGTGGGGTGGTTGAAATGTTAAATGAGATAATACCTGTAAGCGCTTAATAAATATAAGCTATTATTAATGACTGGGTACATAAGATACCCCAACCAGCTTCTGAGGGCAAGCTAACCAGTGGCTGGTCTTAGCCTAAAGCAGTAGTCAGGGTTGAGGACAATGTGGTATCATTAAGATCATCTAAATCATACCCGAGGTTCTTCATTTCTCTTTACAAGGTCTTGAGTTGACACATTTTATTTTTTTTAAAAGATCATATTTATTTATTTGAGAGAAAGCATGAGCAAGGCGGAGGGACAGAGGGAGAAGCAGACTCCTCACGGAGCAGTGAGCCTGACTCAGGCAGGGGTCAAACCCAGGACCCTGGGACCATGACCTGAGCCAAATGCAGACACTTAACTGACTGAGCCACCCAGGTGCCCCAAGTTGACCCATTCTAAATGGTTACTTGGAAGTAATGTATTAGAAGATCCAAAGGTGTATTTTAAATAATGACCATTTGAAGATTCTCCTATCTAATGGTATTGGTTATTCCAGAAGCAAAACACGCCTATTAGATAAAAGGCATTTGATAAGTGTTTATTGAATAACCTTGGAAAAATGAGCCATTATCACTATCAAAATAAGGAAATTTCTCCCTAGCTTCATCTGTAATATTTAGAGATAAACTGAACAAATGATTAGTTGTAGTATACTATGTAGAGGTTGTTCTAGAATGTTCATACAAAGGCATTTTGGTATTGCATTCTGGTTGGAAGAAGGAACTTGTCTTGTAGCTTCACAGCATAGCCAGCATATACGGTTTGTTTGGGTGCCTGGCGTAAGGATACTCCTAGGAAAACAAGCCCTTCCAAGCCATCTACTGTGGTAGTGACAGGGAATAAAATGCAGAAGCAAATACTTATTTTTTTGTAATTGGGGAGACATTTTATATGGACTAATTTCTCATTAGCCTCTACTCCATTTTTATATAACTTCCCACCTAATTGTTTTATTGAAATAAATTATAAAAACAGAGAGGAGAATTTGCTTACATGTTTCTATAATCCTGGTTATGCCTAGCACGGTGGTTTGTTTTTTTACATTTAGTATGTGTTCAATCAATATTTGTTAGTTGATTAGGTTTTACTGAACCATCAATAATTCTCAGTTGTGTTTGTGATTTTACCCTTGCAAGACAAATTGTTTTAGAAATTCCAAGTGAATGAATTGGACCAGGTAATCTCTAAGGATTCTTTTAATGCTAATACTCTATGATGATCAAATATATCAAGGAGAGATCTTGGTAAAGAAAAAAGTTTTGGAAAAACCTGGGGATTTATTAGCCTTATACTGACACAGAAGGAATTCTAGTAGAATAAAATTCCATAGATAAAAATTATATATAATTACTAGTAAAAAAATATGATAAATTTATAAACCACCTTTGGTGTTACTGAATGTAACCCAGTAGGTTCTCTGGTATGGCATGGAGTGGCCGAGAGTCTGAGGTTAATAGCACACGTTCTGTATTCTAATGCCTGGGTTCGATTCCTGGCTGCACCCTTTCACAGCTATGTTGGTCTAGGACAAGCCACTTCACCTCTCTGTTCCTCATCTGTAAAACAGCAGTAATAGTAACTACTTTATAGGGTTGTTCTAAAGATTAAATGAGTGAATTCGTATTCATTAAAAGCACTCAGAGTGCTGTCACCCAGGCGCTATACACATCCTCATGGTCATTCTTCTTCTTCTTCTCATAGATATACATCGCTGACTTCCAAGCAATCTCTCCATGCTTGGTGGCTAGGGAAGAAGTTCACAGGGAAGTTCCTCCTGGCCCCCCTTGCGATACATATATAAAGCTTTGCTTGAAGTCCTTGAATTTAAAAGCAGCTTTATTTTTTTTCAATTCTCATTTATTAAGAGCTTCTCCAAAAAAAAAAAAAATCTAGTATTCATGGAATTGATGTCAAAAGGCAAGTGAGCGCTATTTCACTGAAGAAGTATCTCAGCCATTTCCCTGGAATGGTTTTAACGCAAGCAATCTACTGCTGAAAGCGCTGCCTTTGATATCAAATGGTCATTAAAAGTCCCATGACACTTAACTAAGACTTAAAATTATTCATCTCTATCTCTTGGCAAGGGTTCAAATTTGAGATTAAATTCCTTTTAAGTGGTTGAGGCATTTGTAGTCTACCCTGCCTGATGCTTTTGAGCAGTTTTGTTTGACTGGAGGAGTAGTACCTTCAGATGCCTGAAGATGAAGAGAGGCTTGTCACTCACCCGCTCTTGAGTCAATCACATTTAGAAAATGCACAGGACCCACTGGTTTATGGTTTCTAATGTATTCTTTTTGTAAATTGTAAATGGACAAAATTCCTTTGTCATTTTTAAATTGCTTAAAGTCTTCATTTTTCTATCTTTAGAAACTCCCCTGAGCGCTGTTATCTTAGAAATTCTTTGAAAAATGTTTTTAAAAAATTCCAGAGGTGATAAAGCTCAGAAGGGCCCACATAGAACCAAAATACTAAAGTAAAATATGGTGCTAAAGGTTGACAAGAGAATAAACTGGACTTTACCGTGATAATATGAACCTGATAAAGTTTGAATGGAATTCTTATGACTTCTAAATTCTTTCAGAGAATCACTGTTAACGTTACAGAAAAATGTTCCAAGGCAATACCATAAACCAGTTTTTAAAAAGTTAACTTCTCATGGACACTCTTAAAACCTTATGAATGCCATCAAGCTTCTCAATTGGGATCTTCCACTGTAAAGTTTTTGCGCTTGGATCGTGCCCAGATCCCATTTCACGCAATTTCGATACAGATTCCCATGTACTGAAGACCTCAACTTCTGGTCAAATATTTCATCGTACTTCCAGTTGGTGTTTCTCATCCCTTATCTTCTCTGAGCCTCTTCATACATTCGCTCTTTTCATCAGACCGTTCTCCTAGAGAAGGACCGGGAGAGCGCGGCCCGGCTTTCGTTTTATTTATTTGTTTCCTCGATCCAGGCAGGGCCGCTCGGAGGTCTGTCCTGCGTGGGGCCGCGTTGACACGGGAAGGCGGGAGCCGCGGGGGGCCGCGCGCCGGGGGCGTGGCGTGGGGGCGGAGGCTGGTCGCGGGGCGGAACGTGGAGGGGCGGAGCTTGCCCGCGGAGCACGGCGGGCGGGCGCGTCCCAGGTTGGCTGCTGCTGGCTGAGCCCGCGGCTACGGCTGCGGTGGCCAGAGCCGGATGCTCGCCGGCTCCGTGCGGCTCCAGCCCTTTTCCTCCCTGGTTCAGCGCCAACTCGCCCCCGCCGGAGAGGGAGACCTCGCGGCGCTCTGCTCGAGAACTCTGGTGTCTCAGCCTCGGAGCTCCTCGGGAGAAAGCCAAGTGCCCCAGGTGAAGCCGGTGTCCCAGAACGGCCCCGGAACGCCTGCAGCCAGCTTGCACCTTTTGGGAACCGCGACCGCCGAGCGTTTTCCAGCGCCTGCAACGCAGGGCGCGCGGGGAGAGTGGAGTCCACTACGTGGGAAGGAGCGACGAGGACACCGATGATGGACGCACAGACCTGGCGCGCGGGCTGTTGCTGTCTCCTCCTTCTGGCTCTTGTTGGGTCTACTCGGAGCGAGGGCGTGCAGAGCTGCGAAGAAGTTCGGAAACTTTTCCAGTGGCGCCTGGTGGGAGCCGTCAAGGGGCTGCCGGATTCGCCGCGGGCAGGTGAGGCGCGGCGCGCGGACGCAGGGCGCTGCGCCGCGACGTGGGCCGGGGGCGTCCTGAGCGCCGACTCCGCGCTCCCCGGCCTCTGGGGGTGGCGGTTCGTGGGAAGATGACCTTTCAGGCGCTCCGGCGGGGCAAGGTGAACCCTGGGGAGGCCTCTGAGGAAGGAAGCTCTGTGTGAACATCCCGAGCGCCCCGCAGCTGTGGGGACTCCCTGACTCCGCCTGCGGCTAAGCCGGGCTCTGGGCATTTGCCGCCCGCGCTGGCTCCGTTAGTCTCTGCCGATGCGTTGGAAGAGGCCGGCAAAGCTGACGGCTGGGGAAAGCGCGGCCTGACTGCGTGTCTTTTGCGAGTGGGAATTTCACCACTGCCCCGCCGGGGGGCCTCGGTTTGCTGTTTTCTCGTGTGGTAGGCAGAGTTGGGTTGGTCGCTCCAAGTTTGATGCTAAAAATACAAATCTGTGTTCTTCTCCTTTGCTGGAGAACGGGGCACTGGCAAGGGCAACCGGTCTCCTTTTTAATTAGGACTCGGACCCGTACACCCACAATGGCGTGACCCTTAGCCATCTCTCTGCGCCCTGGCACCAAGCCCTCCTTGTGGGAACCTGAACTACCCAGTGCGTCTCTCAGACCCCTGGGTAGTTTCAACGCCTGAAAGGTGTGACGGTAAGAGGCGAGCAAATTGAACATTATCGGGAAGCCACTCATATATGGATGAGACATATAACCAGAGACTGAGGGGGAAGGAATACCGTGAGCGTAGCCGGTGTAGATTCTGCTTCTTGTAAGTGCCGTTTGCCAGCACTTTTATCCCCTGCTCCCCACCCCTACCGCGCAAATTTCCTTCTGCTGGTGGGATTTCCAGTTTACCTTTGGTCCGGAAGATTAGGTCTTAGTTATCGAAGGCAATAGCAGGTGTCTGAAGCTAAGATCTTACTGGAGCAATGCACCCTGGCTATGAACTCAACACACAGACGAATGCTGTGAGCTTATTGGTTGAATAAAGAATTTGCAGAAGATGCTTCGGTCTAAGATAACGTCCTCTGCCTGAGTTTTTAGGGCGAAGAGACTTGCTTTTAGCACCATGGAGCTGTAGCTGTCTTGCTTGATTGCTTTGCTGGTTGTGAACCCAGTTCACCAGTCATCTTACAAGGAAAATCTGAGCATTTGGGAACATTGAATCCGTTTTAGTTTACACGACCAGTCTTTAATATTTGAAATATTTCAAGTATTTATTTGAATGCCTATTCAGTACTAGGTGCTTTTTCTTGAAACAAAATAATTGGTATTCTCAGCTTAGGGCAGTTCTCTCCTCAAACAATAGTACCCCTTTATAAACCAATTCTTGTACATCAGTGCATTCTTTTTATTAAAAACCCCTAAACTTCACTTATCAGTAACTAATACTGCTAAAGTGGGAGCTGTGTTGGGCAGGGGGACAGAGTGAAGGCATTGAACTGCATTATTAGATTTTGCCCCACAGATGCTATAATTTTGGCTGATATGTTCAGGAAGTGTTGACAGCTCCCCAGTCAGGCCTTAATTTCCCTGCCCTTCCCATAGCTCATTTTCTGGTACCTGCTGAATGTAACACACTGTTGAGGTGTTACATTTCTAGAACCTTGTGTCTATTTCATCTCTTTTGAAGAACTTTCCGGAGTATCAATCATTGGCGAAGCTCGGCTCTACAGAGAAAGAAATGGTGTCCTTATTTGCATCTGATATATATGACCCCTAAAAAAGAGTCAGGATGGGAAGCACTTTCTTTTCTAAGACATTCTGTATTGCTTCCCCATTGCTAGTACCTTCCTTTATCTATGGCTTAACTTGACGGAGGAGGAATCCTAGCAGTACCTACGAAAGGGGCTGTGCAGGGTTGCAGTCTTAGGGACATAGGTGGAGCTGGTGAAAAGAAGGGCTAAATTCCTTTGATATTTGCATTAAGAAAAAGTCACATGAAAGTATTATTCTGAATTAGAATCACCTTGATTAGAATCATTCTGGTCTCTGTATTGTTAGTGATTGCTTTATTTGAATAATTAAATGAAATATTAAACTATTTCTTTTGACATTGATGCTTCTCTGTTTCCCACTATAACAATCTCATTCCCAAATGGAGTAAACCACACATACGATGTGCTTCGTAACTGTTTTTCTTTATTTTTGTATTTATATATGATCTATAACATTTGGCTTGATTGAGCATAGCAGTTGGGTGTCTTGTTTTCTAAGAACATCCTCAGTCTCAAGAGACAACAATAGTTAATCTAAGTAGTCATCTCCACGTAAGAATACAAATATTGATATTGCTTGTAATGAACGTATTTATTTGGCACATGGGCTTTCACTGACTAAAGCTAAAATATTTAGGGGGCGCCCGGGTGGCTCAGTCTGTTGGTTAAGTGTTGGACTCTTGATTTTGGCTCAGGTCATGCTTTCAGAGTCCTGAGGTCAGAGCCTGCTTAACATCCTCTCTCTCCCTCTCCCTCTGTTCCCCCCCCCCGCCAAAAGCTAATATATTTAAATTTGATATTTGAAACATGTGTGCGTGTGTGTGCATGTGAGCTCTTTCTTCATTTACTGTCTTCAAGTGGTTAATTCCTAAGAAGTCTAGTCAGAATCCTATTTTTATAATATAAGCAGGTAGAACAACTTTTTATGGTTTCTTCCTACATTTGTGACTTTTACATCTTTTGAAAACTATGTTACCCAATTTGGAATTATTAAAATGGTGGGAACAGCCATTCAAGTAATTTCTCAGATTTTCCTCACCTTTGTTCTCTACCCTGCTCCAATTCTTTTAAGCCTATTGAGCTCCTAAGGATGTTGGATAAGAAATGTAAAAAAGAAGAGAAGGTGTAAATGTGATTAGAATTACAGATTTTCCTGCATTCTGATTTTATTTCCTAAGTAGTAGTCAAGGTGACCTTTGCTCTTGTTTATTTTATTCAGGAAAAAAAAAAAAAAACTTAGTGAAAGTGCCTTTTAAAGGTCTTTTTATTTTTATTTTATTTATTGGGGAGGAGGGATAATGCCTTCCCATTGAAATTCTCTTCACACATGCATTGTTCACACTTGCATTCTTTCCCTTTTTCAAGAAGATAATTCAGAAAGGAGAAGCTCATAAAAAAATCCAAGACTATATTCAGGTAATTTATATACCAACTGGTTTTTAAAAAGTGGATGTTCATTGGTACAAGGAGTAGTTTGTGAAAAATAACTTTTTCTTGGTAGCTTTTGCCCATAAATGAGATAATAAAAATAAACTTGATGTGGCAAAATGAAATTCTAATACTAAAGGACACTTTAGTGCTGTATAGTTTTATTTTTTAACTGCTTTCCTTATGATCCAATCTTATAATTGCTTCAGGACAGTGTTGATTCATTCTCACACCCAGCAGAAAATCTACCTGGTAACCTTGGAGTTTGGAATTACGGACATTGGGTTTCAAAACTTGGTTCTGCCCCTTCTAGCTGTGGGACCTCGGCTAATTGATTGTTCCCTTTGAACCTCTGATTTATCATCTACAAGATGGGAATATGAGTTCTTAAAGGGTTGTTGCAGAGATGAAATGAAATAATATGTGTGTACAAAATAGCACAAATCCAGGCACATAGTAAGTGCTAGCAAAATGTGCTGTTGTCATTACAATTTTTTATTTAGTGTCTTGATATTTAACTAGACGTGGCCTTTAAGGGTGACATTTTAGTTTTAGATCTCTATACAACAGAAGATGTTTTTATAATAAATGAGTTTTTTTGGTCACAAATCATTGTTTCTAAAATTGGGAAATAAGTTTCTGTTCAAAATGGAATTTATTAGGTTATAGTAAATCTTTTGTTTCTGTTCATGAGCTAATGGAAGCTCTAAGAAAGAAATCTATCTAAATGGTTTTTATTAGGTTATGGTAAATATATATGTAAGTGTATATATATATATATATATATCTGTGAGCTAACGGAAACTCTAAGAAACAGATTTGTGTTGCTGCTGGCTGCAGAGCCCATAGCTACTGCTTCTACCACTGTCCTGGCTCTGCTGTCTGGGTTCAGGGAGGCCAAGTAGCGCCTATAGGGTGTTTTGGGGATTTATACAGTTAACTGGCTGATGGCCATAGCCATTCATTGATCTCAGACCGGAACTGTTGTTTCTCATGAATTTAGCCCTTTCTGCTACTTGAGCAACATAGTTTGGTGATCACATTTCCAAAGCCGTAAAAGGGACCCATGGTTCGATGTTGGGGCAGATTATTAATATCAGGATTGTGCTGTGTTGAAGCCCATCCACTGAAACCCACCAGAACGAACCCTGTAATCAAACAGAGTAGGCTCGTGTGGCTTGCTGGGGCAGGGGCGGTCACTCACCACAGGAACTCTGGGGGTCTTGGTGAAGGGCTGCGGGGGAGGGGCTTTTTTAAAGATTTGGGCTTTTGCTGCGTGGTACGAGGACTGTTGAATGAAGCAGGGCAGTTCAGGAATTGAGGGTCTTTACAACTTGCTTAGGGGCTAGGACGGTTAAGGTGGGGGTAGTCATCACTACGAAAGAGGCCGCAGGCCTCTTATTGGCAAAAGAGGGGGCTGTTGAGTCATTTTTGAGGTTGCAGAGTGTCCTGGTGGCTCTCCTGCCTCATGCAGGTCTCAAGTGGCTTTGTCCCATCATTGCTTTCTGAGCTGTGCATGTCGTCTGTGTTGACTTGTAAACATCAAGACGTAGTTCCACTGTCAGGGCAGCGTGTCACTTTCTCCTCTGCAAAATCGAGTGTGTGCATTGATGGCTGTGAGAATCATGTGTGTCATTTTTATCCAGGCCTTTAGTGAGGCTCACTGATAGGACAGAGAGTATGATTTTCTACTTGAAGGCCACGGAGTGTGAGTGTCCGTCAGGGGCTGGAATTGCACTAATCACACCCCAGTTCCTCATACTCAGCTTCCCAGCAAGTATAAATGTTGTGTGTGTTCCCATCCTCCCTCCATCCCACAATTTAAATTCTTTTTTGCCAAGTGTCCAACATCCTATATTTGTATAATTGGCTTTAGGAGAGGTGCAGTTTGGAGAACTTAAGAATAACATTTTATAATTATTGTATCCTCCCACCAACCAGTTTCCAGCTTGTCCAGGACTTTCTGGAATATGGATTTTTATCTTGTCTGTGTGTGTGTGTGTGTGTGTGTGTGTGTAATTTACTTTCCAGGTTTGATAAGGAGACCTTCTAAGTCTGTGATATTCATTTTGTCATTAACTGGAATAACACCAACAGCAACATTACAACAAACAGAGGTCTCTTTTAAACAGAAGTGATTTATAAATCAGTGGCCTCTTGGTATAACTGTTGAAGAAACCACAAACCTTAGAATGGGGTCATGAGAGACTTCAGTCACATGCTTTGTTGCAATAGATTGTCTGTTAATGTGGTGCCTGATCTGGTTGGTTGAGTAACAATAGCTTTACTTTTAATAGAGAATAGTCATTTTCCATATCTATCTTTCTTTTATGAAAGCCGGACCTTCAACTAGAAGAAAAGACAACACCAACTGTGTCCTCAGTTCTTCCTCTTTTCAGCTTTAGAAATTTCAAATTTCACTAATGTCACTGTTAAAATCACCCTAATGTCATTAGTCATTCTTCTTTGAGTCACAGCATTTAGGACAGCTTTTTAAAAAATGTTATTATCATATTCTGTTATTTTAAAAATTATTTTATTTTATTTTAATGTCAATGTAGTTAAGATACAGTGCTGTATTAGTTTCAAGTATACAATATAGAGATTCAACTATTCCATATATTACTCAGTGCTCAACAAGGTAAGTTTACTCTTAATCTCCTTCACCTGTTTCATCCATCCCCCTACTCCCTCCTTTCTGGAAACCCTCTCTTTATTCTCTATAGTTAAGGGTTTGTTTTTTGGTTTGTCTTCTCTCTTTTCTTTCTCCTTTGTTTTTTATTTCTTAAATTCCACAAATGAGTGAAATCCTATGGTATTTGTGTTTCCCTGACTGGCTTATTTCTTTTTTTTTTTTCCTTTTTAAAATTTAAAAATGTTTTTTATGTTCACTTAGCCAGCATATAGGAGAGTGGCTTATTTCACTTAGCATCATACGCTCCTCTAGAGCCATCCATTTTGTTGCAAATGGCAAGATTTCATTTTTTTTTTTGGCTGCATAATACTCCATTGCGTATATATCCCACCTCTTTTTTATCCGTTCATTTATTGATGGACACTTGGGCTGCTTCCATAGTTTGGCTATTATAAATAATGCTACAATAAACAATACAATATAGGGGTTCATGTATCCCTTTGAATAGTGTTTTCTTATTCTTTGGATAAATTCCCAGTAGTGCAAATACTGGGTCATAGGGCAGTTCTATTTTTACCTTTCTGAGGACCCTCCATGCTGTCTTCCACAGTGGCCACACTAGTTTGCATGCCCACCAGCAGTGCACCAGTGTTCCTTTTTCTTCACATCCTTGCCAACACTTACTGTTTCTTTTAAAAATTATTTTTAAGATTTTAAATTTTTCTTAATTTTAATTTTTTATTGAAGCATAATTGACATACAGTATCCTGTTAGTTTCACGTGTACCTCATAGTGATTTGGTATTTTTATGTATTATGAAATGATCTGCACAATAAGTCTAGTTACCTCTGTGACCATAAAGAATTATTACGGTGTTATTGACTATATTCCCTAAGTTGTACATTATATCCCCATGAATTATATATTTTAAAACTGTAAAATCTTAATCCCCTGTATCTGTTTCGTCCATCCCCCAGCCCCTCCCCCCACTGGTAACCAACAATTTGTTTCCTGTATGCATGAGTCTGCTTCTCTTTGTTTTGTCTTTTCATTTGTTTTTTAAAATTTCACATATAAGTAAAATCATCCAGTACATCCAGTATTTGTCTTTCCCTGTCTGACTTATTTCACTTAGCATAATCCCCTCTAGGTCTTTGATTAGCCATATCAAGTTCACATATGGGTGCTATGTAAATTGAATGCATAATGCACTTTCATAGAAAGAAAATGAGATTTTGCACTTTCATGTTTTTATGAAAGAGTACACATTTTCTTGAAAATTCAAAGTACTGAAAAGTACAAAGGAAGCAAAATTTACCATCCAGAAATAACCACCAGTAACTCTTCGCATTACCTGGTTGAGAACCATTGGCATAAACTGTCCAACCTATGGCTCCTTCACACAAGCACATTATCTATCTGACTGGCTCAGGTCTCGGCTGAAATGTCAACTCTTTGGAGAGGCTTTTCTCAAAGTTCATTGAACTATGTTCCCCCAGTTATTATTGTAGAATTCCCTTTTTTCTTCCATGGTGCCATGTGTTTTTCTTTCTTTTTGCTATTGCTCTGTCACCACTAGATTGTATGAAGAGAAGAGAGAACGTGTCTACCAAGGCCGGGTTCATGGGCACGTGACCTGTGCACTCTCACAGGGTCCCACTCTCAGAAGGCCCTGTGCTCGGTTTAATGTTCTGCTGTTGCCGTCTTGAAGTGTGCTCAGAGTCCTGCTTTCTCATTTGGCGCGGACCCTGTAAACGAGGTAGCCAGTACTGTCGGGCACCTTGTTCACTGAAGGGTATCTGCTGCCTAGAGCGGTGTCTGACGCGGAGTAAGAATTGAAATAGTTGTTGAAGAATTTTCTACATCCTTTGAACCTCTCTGATTCTTAAGTGAAGCTCTAGAAGTCCGTCCACAGATGGATAGTCTATCCAAGATTCTGCTGTCTATATATCTTGGTATTTTTAAATTTTTCTGGTGTTGTGTAAATGGGTTAAAGATTGGCCCCTGTGTTTTTTACTTCTTCACATCAGGTTAGGACTATTAGCCCAAAGCCCTCTAGTGCCAAACTCAAATTTTTACACATCCAGTTGCTTTAAATAGAGCTCAGATGAGCATATTTTTAGTTGCTTAGAGCTTGCTTGCTTTGCATGCTCTGCAAAACTGCACTGACATCCGCTAGCCGTAGCTAAAACACACGTGGCGGCTCTGAAAGACCCAAGCCACCGCTGCCCTTCGAAGCTCCCTGACTCAGAGACTTCCCATCTCGTTGCTGAGCAATCTCACCGAGATACAAGATACACGAGCCCCTTCTGCTGTTCCCTTCTCTCCTGAGAGTTTCCTTGTCGTCTTTCTCTTCTGGGTGGGGGCCTTGCGTTATTGTCTCTGGAAGGTCTCTTATTGTGAGGGACATCCCTTCTCGTGGAGCCTGTCAAAGTGCCACTCAAATAAAGCTCACTGTCTCCTACTACCATCCTTTTGGAAAAGTCCTGTCTTGGCCTTGATCAGCCCTGAAATCCTCAAACCCACCTCATATAGATCAGTACTTAGTTATTTTTCATATAAGATAGGGACCCAAAGCAGTAATATTAATTTTGAATCTATTTCTTTCCCTCTGCTAGACTGTAGGCTATTTGAGAGTAGGATCTGTGATCGATATATCCTAATGTTTTGTGATTAGGCCAAAATTAATAAATATATTTTGATTAATAGCATTAATCTTATCTGCATACTTATCTAACAGACTCCGTTTATTGTGTTTACTTATGTTTTCTCTGCTTAATATTAACAGAATGGGAAATGTAGGAGGTTATGTTTTAAAAAAATCTTCTGACCTGGGCTCAGTTGTGGTGTTGAGTAAATTATTTTCGAGGAGTCAGTATTTTCTTATGTACCCCTGCCGCAAATTCTATAAAGTGACCCAGCCCTTTTAAGTTTAAACTTAAAGGAATTTTTATCTACATTATCCAGTATTTTTGAAACAGAGTAAATGAGTTGCCAAACAAATGTCCGGAAGAAAGTTTCCTCAAGTGTCCTACAAGGAAAGGAAGATTATTTAACAGTTAAGGGATTCATTTACACAGTTTTTATCATCATGTAGACAGTGACTGATCTGACTTCGAGCATTAATTTGTCTGTTGGGAGAATGGAGAAATATAAGGTGGGCAGATGTAATTTATATTTGGCTCTGGATTGGTGGGTTTGTTTTTTATTTGATTTTTTCTTTCTCACCCCCCCCCCTTTTTTTTGGTGGTTTCTTTCTCTGAGGAAATTAACAGTAAGGAATGGTTCAGTTTTTCCATCTCCCACTCTTGTTAATTCCATGTTGGCAGTAAAACACATGTCACTTACCTATGGAGTGATTCCTGTGCTATGGAGTGATTCCTGTGCTATGGAGTGATTCCTGTGCTATGGAGTGATTCCTGTGCTATGGAGTGATTCCTGTGCTATGGAGTGATTCCTGTGCTATGGAGTGATTCCTGTGCTATGGAGTGATTCCTGTGCTATGGAGTGATTCCTGTGCTATGGAGTGATTCCTGTGCTATGGAGTGATTCCTGTGCTATGGAGTGATTCCTGTGCTATGGAGTGATTCCTGTGCTATGGAGTGATTCCTGTGCTATGGAGTGATTCCTGTGCTATGGAGTGATTCCTGTGCTATGGAGTGATTCCTGTGCTATGGAGTGATTCCTGTGCTATGGAGTGATTCCTGTGCTGTGGAGTTATTCCTATGTTAAAAGATACCAGCTTGGGGTCCAGACTCCACGCAGACCAAGTAGAGAGACCAGGCCTTTCAGAACAAGCAAACAAATAATTGTTGCTAAATCACAAAACATGGTCTATGGTAGCAGGTAAAATCTGTCTCCAAAGTATTTCCAACAATTCCAGTTTTAGAAACACCTAGTCTTTAGAACCTCTTTCAATGACACTTTGAAAAAACAATTTTTTTTCTGTATGAAGTATATAGTTGGTTAGTTATTGAGGATATCTGAAAAGAGGTATTAGGAAATTCTACCTAAATAGAGGGATTATTTAAGTCAGTGCTGATGAGACATGCTTATTTCGATATGGTTCAGCTATGGACTTAAATTTATGTTTCAAATAAATGAAACAGTAAACATTTCTTGTTTTGCAAATTGTTTATTACTCTTATCAGGGTAATGGGTTTGAATGACCAGTTTTCCTTCCTTCTGTGCTATGATAACCACATTTATTTTAGCTTTTATAATTGTGTATAGGCAGTATAATTAAGTAATCTTTGCAGCTATCTTTTTAGAGCTCGTAATCTTTTGCTTTTCTTTGTCTTCAGTTCATGATTTCTTCAACATTGTTTTTGGGGGAGGGTAAGAACCAAGAAGGAGTCTGATAATAAGCACAAGACTGTGCCTTCATTGATCAAAGGAATGTAAACATTATTTCTGGATGTCCTTGTTCATTACATATATATTCTTTAAATGGAAGATTGTCAATATTAAATTACCTGTTCAGATTTATTTGCCTTTTGAACAACTCTCTTATTTAGTAAGGTTGTAGCAAGTTACATTTGGTTCATTTTCTTTTGATCATTGAAAATGTCTGTGTTTAATGACCTGAAACTGAAGTAGGTCAATAAAAGGAAGAGATTAACAGTCTGTTCTCACCAGTCTTGGAATACATTTCACTCTGGGAGAAAAAAAAAAGTCATTTTTAACGAAGTTTTTTTGACCAACTTAAAAGGTGAAGGAAGTAGGAATAACACGGAAAGGGGGAAAAAGCTGAGGAATCCAGGAGTCTTTCCGGGTCCTGTTTGTCAGGTGAAGTTATGAGGATCTGTGTGTGTACAGTTAAGAGCTTTAGTTACAAAACTAAATTTTACTTTTTACTTTTACAAGTTCAGGGGCACAAATAAGCTGCAGGCTATTAAATATTTAATATTCTACTCACCTTTGGAGATATCTTACATGCAAAACAAAGAAAAATAGTAGATATGACAAAACATTGAAATGTTGCCATGGGATAAACAGGAAAAAACATTTCGCCTTATAATTTATCCCATATTATGGTCACATATTTTAGTGAATAACAATGAACTTCGAGTTTTTGAAATAGCTTAGTCTTGACTCTATCACTTATTAGCTATGTGACCTTTAGCAAACAACTCAATTTCTCAGAAAGTGTTTTCCTTTCTTCACAGGAATGATGATAGAGGTTTTTTCTTTTCCCTTTCAGTGGTTTCTGAGGACCACATGGTATGGGGAAAAAACTGTAAATAGTACCATTCTCTACAAAATGCTACCTAGTTGATTCTATTACAGATGTTCTTTTTTGATACATTTAAACAATTCTTTATGCTGGATCAGGGAGCAGGCAAAGAAATCATAGTAGAAATCCCTTTTCCTTCATGCTAATAAAATACCAAAGTGTCAAGTATTTTTCTCCCTTCACTCACCCTCATAGTATTAATCCTGTATTCTTGGAGACATAGTCCAGGTTTTCATTCCTTAGTTTAGTTAATAAATAGTTTATTATTTATCCTTTAATCCCACGGTAAAATTTGTTTATCCCTGTTATGTAGTTTAAGAACTAAAGGCTAGTCTTTTACAGAATATTGTCATTTAAATTAATTCCTTGAAGATCAAGAGGGTGCTGAGTGAATGCTAGCAGGGCTGGGCTCTATAGTAGAGAATTGACTTGGACAGGTGAGGAGGAGATAATTCTCTGCTGTGTTTTATCGTGGTTTTGCATGTCGCAGTACTGGTTGGACTTTGTGTGTCCCTGTGTTGGGGATAAGAACTTTTCCTTCCATGTGAAAGACGCAAAGGCGCAGTGTGCTGGCACGTCTCTGGCCCTTCAGGTGGATGCCCCACTCTGCTCTGTGTCTGGGCGGTCAGCAGGGTGTCAGTGGGCCTTCTTGCCTCTGGCATCGGAGGAAAGCAGTGGCTAGGCAGCAGCCTGGGCTGGTGGACTGTGCTGGTTTCACCCTAGAGAGTCAACGCAGGCTGTCTCCGTTCTTTTATCTAATAGCAAACAGCTCTTGGCAGGTGACCTCACAACTCTCTCTGGATTCTGGTAAATACTTTATTTTCCTGCCCCCTAAGAGGTATTAACAGCTTCTTCTCCACAGTTACTAGCTTGGTGGTGGCGGGGGAGTACTGCAGGATCTCTTACAGTCTTCCTATGCCTGTCCCTTTATAAGTATTTTATTAAATAATCATATTTAACAGTACTGATCTATTTCCTTCCAGGATCCTATATGACAAAACTTTACATACTTTAAATATTTAAACCCAGAGCTTTCAGAGAATATTTGATTTGTAATTAAAATGTGTCAAAACATAAATCTGTTCTATAGTTAATGCATAAACGTTTTTAGAAGTTCCAATCAGTGATGATTTCCCTACTCACATTCAGCTGCCTCATGATTATGTTTTTATTAATTGTTCCTTTGCCTCTCTTTCCCTTCACCCCTTCTATGAAGAACATTGGTGGTGCCTATCTCTTTCAGGTTCAGTTAGAAACGTGACTAAATTGATGATACCCCCTAAAAACACAGGAGTTTAATTCAACCCACTCCACCAATTCAACCAGTTGCCACATTGTCTAGATGCCCCTGGAGTTCTGCACCCACTCCCGTTGCTGCCACTGTGCTGTCCTCTGGTGTCTTTTCATGTCTGCGTTACCCGATCTGCCAGCATCTGCTCTTGATTCTCACCAGGCCACTTCCCAATTGCTTCCCAGTTGATTTCCAAGTAAAATTCAAATCTCATCTTTATTTCTTGTGTTAAGTCCTTCAGGGATTTCCCTTTGCCTTTCTTAAAAAAAAAAAAGAACATTATATTTGAATACATAACTTGTGTGTGATCAAAAAAATAAACATTGTAGTAAAATAAATGGGGGGAAAACCCTATGGCATTTCATCTGTATTGCACAGCTGTCAAAAGGTTAGCACCCTTAATCACAAGTGAGCTCTTATGAATTGGTAACAAAGACACTAATATCCCAAGGGAAATGAAAAAAGAACTTAAAGAGGAAATTCAAATGATATAAATGACTAATAAGGATATGGAAGATGCTGGAACTCAACATTAACAGAAGAAAACTAATTTCTTTTTTTTTTTTTTTTTAAAGATTTTATTTATTTATTCGACAGAGAGAGACAGCCAGCGAGAGAGGGAACACAAGCAGGGGCAGTGGGAGAGGAAGAAGCAGGCTCATAGCGGAGGAGCCTGATGTGGGACTCGATCCCGGAACGCCGGGATCACGCCCTGAGCCAAAGGCAGGCGCTTAACCGCTGTGCCACCCAGGCGCCCCAGAAAACTAATTTCTTATGAATATCACACTGTCAAGGATTAAAAATAGTGATAGCTAATGTTCCCGTGATTGTAGGAAAGAGAGCACTCATTGACAGATACTGAGCGGGACAACTGATGAAGATTGTGTGTACATTTAGTGGAATTTTGCAGTTATCAGTCAAAATTTAAATTTTGTATACCCTTTACCCTTTCCAATTTATAGGAAAGTATTCCAACAAAGTAATTGGATAAAATTATATATATATATATAATTTTATATACACACACATATACATACATATATATGTACATATTCATTGCACAGAAAAAAACTGCAACTAATGTAAATATCTATTAATATCTATTGAATGATAAATTATGGATCAACACATGTGAACATTACATCAGGAGAGGAAAGCTTTCTAACCAAATTAGGACAAATGGCTTAGAGCATATATGAAAGGAAAAAACAAACAATGAATCATGGAACACTACATCAAAAACTAAGAATATACTGTATGGTGACTAACATAACATAGGGGCTGGGAAGGTGGCTGGGGAGCTGGGAAGGGCCTGAGAGGTTTTCCTGCAGCAAGTTAGCAAACTGGCATGTGACTGTTTCCTGGACGCTGACAGAAGACAAGAGACTCACCCAACAGCAAGCCAGCAGCATGAGCATGGAGCTGGTTACCCTGCTCTACGGGGGGCTCTCCAGGGATGCCTGCACCTGTCGCACTCCAGGGGAGGAACATGGATCATGGGGGGCGGGGGTGGTGGTTTTGCCACTTCTGTAGCAAGCTGAGACAATCCTGCTCTCTGTCCTGGGAGAAACTCTCCCTCAAGGTTGCCTGCTGTGAACAGAAACACAACACTGGACAAATGGCCCAAGTAAAGGGTAGCCAGGGCCTTGCATTTTTGGCAGACTCAGTAAACACATGGAAACAGGACATCGGGAAGGTGGATGACCTCTCCCAACATAGGGGAGGGATAGGAGAGAGTTTAGAAGTAAAAATATACTTCACAAAATTTCTGTGTCTTTTGAATTCTTGACAAAGATGATTTTTTTAAATGAGTTAGAATTGTTAATTTACTTGGTGATATGTGGTTTTGTATGTGATTTACACAGGAACACTGAGGGGAAGCCCTGGCAATTGTACTATCCTGAGCTTCTCTGTGTAATAATCCTTCAGGGCTCCTGGGCTTGAGTCCAAGGGCAGCAATAAAAACAGGCGATCCCGTTGTTCTTTATCCTAATAATCCCAACTTTTCTATAGACCCTTCATGACCTGACCCTGTCTTCTTTGGCATCAGACTTTTTCTCCCCATTTGGAAGGGTCAGTTTTTGATCTTGAGCTACCATATGTAAAATGGGTCCTCACAGATTATCCCGGGAACTACTGAGGTGCTCTAAACCAATTTCAGAGTCTGGAACTATTTCTTAAAGTCATCTCTGAATCAGAGTAGTTAATTATGGTCACGTCTGTAAGGACACATGGAAACGTCAGTTCTCTCTTGGACTGTTGTGATAGTCTCTTGGTCACGTTTCCAGTTTTGTCTTCGTTGGAAGCCATTTTCCATCCTGCTTCCAACGTAGTGTTCCTGGAGATGAAGCTGGGAACACGGCCCTTCTAATACTAGTCCTATGTTCAGATTCAAGTGACAGAGCATAACTAAGACTGTGCTAAGCTGAAATAGGAATGCATTGGAGTCCATGGAGGCATCTGGAGGGACAATGAAGACAGAGGGGGGCAGGGATGCAGATGGACTAAAAAAAAAAAAAAAAAAAAAAAAAAGAAAATGGAGACTAGCATATTTACAGATTTCTTATTCTGTGGCTTTAGGATTTTTTTTTTTCTGCTGCGAGCAGCCTTCTTCCTATAGCAGAAAATATGACTGCCCGATATCTTTCCCCCAAGGGGAGAAACTCTCCCAAGTCTCTTGGTTGCAAGTTAAAAATTTCTAGAAAGAGGATCACCTTTATAGATTGGCAGTGTTTTCACTAACTATGAAGATGAGCTGGGTCAGGGAAGGAAAGGGAGGAGGTCTGAGCAAAGCTGTTCAACTCATACAAACCATTGCGGTGATGTTTGATACACATCTTACAACATCTTTCATGGCTTCCCAGTGCTTGGGGCAAAAGCTCAAACCCATGTGTTGCATTTAAATTTCTCAGTTGTATGATCCCTGCCTTCTTTTCCAATCTCCTGTCCTTGGCTCCACTCTCTCCCATCTCTCCCCACATGTTGGGAGAGGTCATCCACCTTCCCAATGTCCCATTTCTATGTGTTTACTGAGTTTGCCAAAAATGCAAGGCCCTGGCTACCCTTTAGTTGGGCCATTTGTCCAGTGTTGTGTTTCTGTTCACAGCAGGCAACCTTGAGGGAGAGTTTCTCCCAGGACAGAGAGCAGGATTGTCTCAGCTTACTACAGAAGTGGCAAAACCACCACCCCCGCCCCCCATGATCCTGTTCCTCCCCTGGAGTGCGACAGGTGCAGGCATCCCTGGAGAGCCCCCCGTAGAGCAGGGTAACCAGCTCCATGCTCATGCTGCTGGCTTGCTGTTGGGTGAGTCTCTTGTCTTCTGTCAGTGTCCAGGAACAGTAACATGCCAGCTTGCTAACTTGCTGCAGGGAAACCTCTCAGGCCCTTCCCAGCTCCCCAGCCACCTCCCCAGCCCCTAGCTAAGCACCTCTGGCCTTGCAACTCAGCCACTCCTCCCTGCTCTGGCTTTCCCCAATGAAACATAGCTTTTCATACTTCCTACCTTTTCCTCCTTCAGTCTCATCTGGCTAATCTGAGTTCAGGTTTGTTTTGTTACTCATAAGCTTCGTGGACTTAGGTAAATTTAACCATAATAAACTCAGCTTCTTATTTATAAACTAGGAATATATTCTATCTTGTATTTTTTTGTTGTTGTTGTTGGTAAGGAGACTGTAAACCACCTGGTTACAATCTCCTCTGACCCCCTCACTGATCTCGCCACGAAAAGGAAATCATTCTTTCCCTGTGGTCCCACAGAACTGAGTATGTACTTCCTTCATAGCACTTTGTCACATTAATTAAATTTTTTACAAATGTGTTTCCCCTTAGACTGGGCCCTGAAGGGGCAAAACGACATTCAGCCCTTCTTGGTATCCTTAATAATTATCACAGTGTCTTGTACGGAACAGGTGTTTAATCAATATTTGATGAATTCATTTGACTTATTAATCAAAATAAGGAACAGGAAATTACTCTGTAATTTAGCACGGGAGGAAGGAAGCTCAGTATCTCCTAAACAGCCCTCTGGGAAGAGGGGGCTTCGAACGCTTTTCCGCTCTAGCGCTGCCTCCTGCTACATGCATGTGTCCGTCTTTGGGATGCCGTTTTTATGAGCTCTGGTGAAGTTGACCTCAAGGAGAATAACTGGCAAACCCAAACTGTGTTCTGCTGCGTGTATTTCTAGTAGCTGTTAATTAGCGTTCTCAGCAAAGTGTCTCACTAGTTTGGGAGGATGCTGCGTCCTAAGCCTGTGTCTTTTTAAAGAGGCATGGTGCAGGTTAGCAGATTAACGCTAAGAAGTACTACCCTCGAGAGAATTGATTTATTTGATTTTTAAGAAAACGCATTTATTATATTTGCATAGGGGAAGGGTTTTTTGACTTAGCTCATTTTTATCATTCCCCTGAGACATTTTTTACTTAACCCCACTTAAAGAAGCCCTTCCTGAAAAAAGTAGATGGAGCAGATGGAGAAAGCGGAATTGTTAGATACCCAGTCTTTTTTTTTTAAGATTTTATTTATTAATTTGAGAGAGAGAGAACAAGCAAGAGAGAGCGCGAGTTGGATGGAGGGGCAGAGGGAGAGGGAGAAGCAGGCTTCCTGCCGAGCAGGGAGCCCAACACCGGGGCTCGATCCCAGGATCCTGGGATCATGACCTGAGCTGAAGGCAGATGCTTACCCGACTGAGCTACCCAGGCACCCCAGTGCCCAGTTTCTTAAGTAGCTTTCAGAGTAGAAGACACTCTTTAGGGGGGAAGGTGCAACACTGGGCATGTCAATACTGAGGCTATTCTGGTTTGTCATGGTGTCACACACAACACAGAGTTGGAAGCATGGGCCCAAATATCACTTGAGCGAGCGGCACAGACGAAGATTTGTGGATCACTAGGTGTGTAGATGAATCTCTGGGGGGGGGCGGTGGGTAGAATGTCACTCAGGGCCAGAACTGAGAGGTGGAACCTGGGTAACACAAATAATTAAAAACAAGGAGAAAGAAGATAACCCAGGTGTTCTTGAAGGCAAGGCAAGGGGAGGGTTTTGAAAACTGGGGAGCAAATCGTGTCAGATCCCACGAAGAGGTCAAGAGTGATTAGAAACGGATGAATGTTTCTTGAATTTGACAACTAGGAATTCACCAGTTATCCAGATGTTTTCCTTTACCGAGAAGGGCTGAGGTCAGAATTGAGATGGCAGGATTGGTGGGAGAATGAAGTGGAAACAATCAGTTCAGACCACCCTTTCAACTGGGTGACTTCTTCAGAGAAGAAGAGAGAAGGCTCGAGTGTAATTGGTCATTCTTGCATGTATGTTTGTTTTACTGGGTCCACGCTTCGTGAACATGTCTCCCGGTTAAGAAAGTGATGGCTGAGCACAGAAGAGGTGACCCAGTGAGGCAGAATAGTCACAGGGACCTTCTTGGCTGTTAAGGATTTTGAACTTCATCCCAAGAGCAATAGAAAGCCATGTGAAATTTTTCAGCCTAAGTGCCACAATTTGCATTTTTAAAAGACCCTTCTTGTCTGTAGAGTATCCTCTTAAAACTTCTATTCTAGGTACAAGTGGTGGTAGTACAGATGGAAAGAAGTAAATTTAAAAACTATTTTACAGGTAGAATCAATATGATTTGGATTTCTTTGTTATATTTCTTTTGCAACTGAAATCTATTAAGGTACTTCCCATATATTTTTTCAGTTGTACGTCCAGCTGAAATCAGTCTGGATAGACAAGAGGACCATATTGACCTTGAATTCATGGCTGTGTGAATAACCTTAATTATACTGCGTGTTGTGTGGCTGTTCATATGACATATGCTTCTCACTGCATTGTTAACGTATGCTTATGCTGCAGGCCCCTTTAACAACCTATCTGTGTGAGTTATACAACTCGTACAGGAGCTAATAATTTGAGTCAGAAGAAGTCAAGCCATTCGGTGTCTTAATTGTTTTCAGTTACCTATAGATTTCTATTTTATGTGTTTGTATCATTGCTCTTCCAATACTAGTTTAAATCAATGTACAGAAGTCCTTATGGGTCTGAAAATAACAGCAGGAAAAGCAATATGAATCCAAGTCTAGAAATAATGTGAAAAATAAGAGTAGGAAAAATAACATGAAATCAGGTATAAGGTTAAGACATGACATACATACATACATTTTAACAGAATGAGGCATCGACACTTGTGAGCTGGGCTGAACATTTTGGCTCTGGGTTTCCTGTTAGCCACTATGAAGAATGATACAATTAGTTGCATGGCTTAGAGCGGTTATTGGAAAGAAAGAACAAGTAATGGGTAAGATGTTTTCCACAGGCCCTTCTAGAATAGATTATGCAATGATATAAGTAATTTAAGCCAGGAGGCAAGATGTTTTTAACTGATGGGCAAGACCTACATGGAATATTTGAACTGTGGTCTTTCTGGCCAGGAAGAGACTGTACAGAGGAGACTCCTTCCTTTAGTGAGAACTATAATGGTGCCTGACAATAAAGTGTTAGACTGACATTAAGAAATTGTTAGAAGAAATGATCAGGTCAAATGTTTTTTTCATTATGCTGTTAGTCACTATTCAATACTTCGTTAGTTTTCGATGTAGTGTTCCATGATTCATTATTTCCCTATAACACCCAGTGGTTATTGCAATATGTGCCCTCCTTAATACTCATCACTGGGTTAACCCATCCACCCTCCCCCCCTCCCCGAAACTCTCAGTTTGTTTCCTGGAGTCCAGAGTCTCTCATGGTTCGTCTCCCCCTCTAATTCCCCTACTTCATTTTTCCCTTCCTTCTCCTAATGTCCTCTATGCTATTGCTTATGTTCCGCATATGAGTGAAACCATATGATAATTGTCTTTCTCTGCTTGACTTACTTCACTTAGCATAATCCCTCCAGTTCCATCCATGTTGATGCAGATGGTGGGTGTTCATCCTTTCTGATGGCTGAGTAATATTCCATTGTATTTAGGGACTACATCTTCTTTATCCATTCGTCTGTTGAAGGGAACCCCAGCTCCTTCCACAGTTTGGCTATTGTGGACATTGCTGCTATGAACATTGGGGTGCATGTGCCCCTTCTTTTCACCACATCTCTATCTTTGGGGTAAATACCTAGTAGTGCAATTGCTGAGTCATAGGGTAGCTCTATTTTTAACTTTTTGAGGAACCTCCTTATTGTTTTCCAAAGTGGCTGTACCAACTTGCATTCCTACCAATAGTGTAAGAGGGTTCCCCTTTCTCCACATCCTCACCAACATTTGTTGTTTCCTGCCTTGTTAACAAATTTTTGCCACTCCAACTGGTGTAAGGTGGTATCTCAGTGTGGTTTTGATTTGAATTTCCCTGATGGCTAATGATGTTGAACATTTTTTTCATGTGTCTGTTAGCCATTCGTATACTCTAGAAACTACAGAACACTTATGAAAGAAATTGAAGAAGACACAAAAAGATGGAAAAACATTCCATGCTCATGGATTGGAAGAATAAACATTGTTAAAATGTCTATGCTGCTCAGAACAATCTATACTTTTTTTTTTTTTTTAAAGATTTTATTTATTTATGTGACAGAGAGACAGCCAGCGAGAGCGGGAACACAGCAGGGGAGTGAGAGAGGAAGAAGCAGGCTCCCAGCGGAGGAGCCCGATGTGGGACTCGATCCCGGAACGCCGGGATCACGCCCTGAGCCGAAGGCAGACGCTTTAATGACTGCGCTACCCAGGCGCCCCAGAACAATCTATACTTTTGATGCCATCCCATCAAAATACCAATGGCATTTTTCAAAGAGCTGGAACAAACAATCCTAAAATTTGTGTGGAACCAGAAAACACCCTGAATCTCCAAGGAAATGTTGAAAAAGAAAACAAAGCTGGGGGCATCACGTTGCCTGATATCAAGATATATTACAAAGCTGTGATCACCAAGAAAGCATGGTATTGGCACAAAAACAGACACATAGGTAAATAGAACAGAATAGAGAGCCCAGATATGGACCCTCAACTCTATGGTCAACTAATCTTCGACAAATCAGGAAAAAACATCCAATGGAAGAAAGATAGTCTCTTCAATAAGTGGTGTTGGGAAAATTGGACAGCTATATACAGAAGAATGAAACGGACCATTCTCTCACACCATACACAAAGATAAACTCTAAATGGATGAAGGACCTCAATGTGAGACAAAATCCATCAAAATCCTAGAGGAGGACATAGGCAGTTACCTCTTCAACATCGGCCACAGCAGCTTCTTTCATGACATGTCTCCAAAGGCAGGGGAAACAAAAGCAAAAATGAACTTTTGGGACTTCATCAAGATAAAAAACTTCTGCATCACAAAGGAAACAGTCAGCAAAATTAAGAGGCAACCCACGGAATGGGAGAAGATATTTGCAAATGACATTACAGATAAAGGGCTGTTATCCAAGATCTATAAAGAACTTCTCAAACTTAACACCCAAAAAACAAATAATGCAGTCAGAAAATGGGCAGAAGACATGAACAGACACTTCTCCAAAGATCAGGTCAAATTTTTAAAGATGCTAATAGAGTCTCCTGATGATCATTACCTATGGAATGATTTTAATAGGATATAGCAAGTATGTCTAGGATGCTTACGTAAACAAACCTGAAATTTATGAATTTATGGGGCATGGCCTATAAGTAAATACCATTGCCAGTTGTGTAATTATCAGACTTTCTTGGGACAAGAAGGACTTCTTTTGGTGGGGAGGATGGCAGGAATAGATCAAAAAGCACAGCAGGTGAAGACTAGCAGAATATGGTGTTTTCTAAAGACACGGACCAACTGTTTACTTACCCCTGCCCGATACTGTGGCCATAACTAAGCCCCAAGGGCTTGGGAGATGCTGGACCTGTTATGGGGGCTGCAATCTGATAAGCACTGGGGAGAAGGAATTGACCCCTTTGTTGGAAATGAACAAACACTAGGAGTATGATTCAGTTCCAGGGATTCACTATGAGAGTAACTCAAGACAAGGAAAGGTATCAAAATTGTTGAACTGATGCAGGATGAATTTTAGGGACGTAATTGAACCCTTGACTATGATTCATTTGATATAAGAATGTGGAGTAGGACGGAGCCTGTAGGTAGAAATAGGGTGTCTCAGTTGAATCAAGAACAGTCATCTAAATAGATTGCCAATTTTAAAATGAGGTATTTATTTATCACTTACAAGGGATGTTTCATTATCGTGGCTATGTGAGAAGAGAAATGCAAATATCATTTATTGATAGCCTGCTGTACGCCAGGTACTTGCTAGGATTTTTAATCCATCATTTGATTAATTTTAATGTGTCTGGATATAAGAGTGCAACTTTTCTCTGAGAAATGTAACCAATTTTCTTTTTACCTATTTTTTTTTCATTTACCTATTTTCTTCCTCTGGATTTCAGTTTTGGGTTCGTACTGTTGTAGAGGTAGCATCTGCTTCTCCAGAATTTCCCCATTTCCTGGGTGAAATTCATGTTTATCTGCTACATTATTTAACCAGTAGGAAGAACTTCCTGTCCCTCACTTTTATTCTCTCTAAATTCAAAAGATTCAGAAGCTTTTTGTTGTTGTTATTGTTGATATTAAATTTTAAGTAGTTCCGAAGAAACAAATGCTTATTTGAACATAAAACTTTTTAAGACATTTTTCATGTGCCTGACCAATTTTGGGTTTATTTTAGAAAAAATTCCTATCTATAGTATATTCAACAATCACCTAATTTGTGAGCATCTATTTTAATCAAAAAAAATTTTAGTTACTCCTCAAGACAACTTACAGACTAAAACAGCATGACCATTTTTTTTTCCATTCTTTTTTTTCTTGTCTGTCTTGGACAAACACTAATTAGTAGCTGGATAAAGGAGAAATTACAAGGTTCTTTTCTTCAAGAAGCTGAAAGTTTAGGGGAAGGAAGGAAGATATGGAATAAAATTATGATAAAATATTTTACATTGTATGATAGTGAATCGGACAGGGTTGAATAGAGGTCAAAGCAGGGATTGGCTAATCCTAACAGGGACCCTCAGAAGAGCGTGAGTTGAATATTGGAAGATGTGAACGTTTTTAGTAGAAAGAATAGAGAGGGGGGGTCAAGGGCATCCTAGCCTGAGGGAGACATGGTGTAAAGGCTTGGAAATGATGGAAAAACATTATGTGTTCAGAGGATTCTGAGTAATTTAGTGTGACTGGAGTTGATGGTGTGAGATGAAGCCAAGTGGGAAATGAGGCAAAGGTCAATGGCTCTCAAATTTTAGCCTGCAAACCAGACCTTGTAGTGTCCCTTAGCAATGTGCCTTCTTCTCATTAATGATCTGAATGCGAAGATCTATAGACCTTTAGTGTTTTGTCTTTTGAGAAACACTGTTTTGAGGAGTAGGGACACACGGGCGAATTTTAAACTGGGACGGCGCTGTTGTGTTTGTTGGAGTGCTCACCCTGGAAATGGACAAAGGGTGATGTGAAACAGTGCAAGATTAGAGGAACTACATTCTTTAGGGAACAGGCTAAAATGCTGCAACAGGGATCACGATATACGCAAAAATAAAGATATTATTATTATTATTATTTTTAATGTAACTCTCTGTAGTCGAATAACCCCAGGCTGCAGGGGGGCACTGCCATAGTAGACAGGTGGCTCCTAAGCCTCCTCTAGGAATCATCAGTGGGAAAGAAGGACGGCGGGAACGAGAGAACGTCTAGCCTATATATTTTTAAAGAGCTTCTTTGAGATTGTATTTATATACCTTTGGCCTGAATATGGTCACACGGAGGCTCAGGCCCAGGAGGAGCCACACGGATGGTCAGGTGTGTCTTTGGAAGACAGATTAGGGCCCAGGTCTGCACAGGCCTTGAAAGTATACTTAGAGCTCTGAATGGTGAATTTCAAGTCATAGCTCTTGGGCACATCCAGACGAACCCTATGTCTCACTGCATTAGGATGGAGACCGCTGGAGGCTCAGGACAGGGACACTCTTGCCTGAATCTAAGAGTGGTACTGTCCATAAGAAAGTAGCTGGGAGAAAGCCAGAAAATGAAACTTGAAGGAACAAGAGGAAATAATGAAATGAATGGAGAGCCTAAAGCTAGGGAGGGCATGATGGTTGATTTTGTGTATCAATTCGACTGGCCCGCAGGTTGCCCAGATAGCTGGTTAAACAGCATTGGTGGGTATGTCTGTGCTGGTGTTTCCAGCAGAGATTAGCATCTGAACTGATGGATTGGAGTAGAGCAGATGCCAACTCGTCCTCCCACCAGCAAGCATGAGTAGGCATCATTCACCCTGTTGAGGGTCCTAATAGAACAAGAAAGTGGAGGGAGTTTGGATTCTCTCTCTGCCTGACTGCAAGAGCAGTTCTTGGTCTGGGACTTACACCATTGATACTCCTGGTATCAGGCCTTTGGACTTGGCCTGGAATTTACACCCCTGGCTTTCCGAGGTCTCCCAACTTGCAGGCAGCAGACTGTGGGACTTCTCAGCCTCCATATCACATGAATCACCTTATATAGCTGTGCAACAAACCGCCGCAAAAGTCATTGGTGTAAAATAACCATTGTGCTCACAAATTCAATGGGTCAGGGACTCAAGCAGAGAATGGCGTGTTTCTGCTCCATGATATCTGGAACCTTAACTGGGGAGACTTGAAAGAAAGGTGGGGGTGAGTCAATGGGATTGGGAACGGGAATCAACTTCAGGTGACCACTCACATGTCTGGTGGTTATGCTAGATGAATGTTGGGACCTCAGCTGGGCATTATCTGAAATATCTACACATGGCCATTACAGGTGGTCTCCACAGATGGGGTGGCTGGCTTGGGGGTCCCCACAGCATGCTGACTGGGTTATAAGAGCAAGCGTCTCAGGAAACAGGGCATGGAAACTGCCAGTTTCTTAAGTTCTGGGCCTAGAAACCAGCACAGATTCACCTCTATCATATTTTTTTTGGTCAAGCAATCACAGAATCCAGATTCAAGCAGAGGGGACCTACATCTCACCTCTTGATGGCGAAAGTGTTAAAGAATTTTGGAGGCCTGTTTTAAAACTGCCAGAGACATGGGGCACCTGGGTGGCTCAGTCGGTTAAATGCCTTCCTTTGGCTCAGGTCATGATCCCAGGGTCCTGGGATTGAGTCCTGTATCGGGCTCCTTGCTCAGCAGGGAGCCTGCTTCTCCCTCTGCCTGCCGCTCCCTCTGCTTGTGCTCTCTCTCTGTCTCTCTGACAAATAAATAAATAAAATCTTAAAAAAAAAATGCCAGAGACACACATAAAAACGCCCAGAACTCATCTTCTCTGCATAATAAAAATGGAGGAACTATTGAAGTTTGTTGAAAGAGTACGAAGAAGGAAGACGAAGTAGGCAGAACCCATGTCAGGGTGGTGAGGGATATAGGAATAAGAATGCCTGATATTGCATATTTGGTCATTGTACTTCTGCTCTGAAAACTCCCTAAATCTTCAGTACTTTCTACCACACAGATACAAATGCTTTCTCTTTCTCTCTCTCTCTCTGTATGTGTGCGTTTCTGTGGTGGTGAGGAGCTAGGGAAGTAGAAATGAAGGGGAAGGAACTGATGGCATTGGGTTATTATGGTTTGGTATAGGAGGGAGAGAGAGGGGGAAAGGGCCAGACTCGGGAGGTGAAATGCAGGCCAGAGGCAAGAGTTCTGTAGAAGCAGCAACTCAGAGTCATCGCGGGAGCCTGGGGACCCAGGAACGTGGGGACATCCGAAGAGGATGTGAGATGGGGGTGTGAATGAACTTCTGGATTGTAGGAGGGAGGATGACAGCAATGAGCGGGGGCGGGGGGAGAAGGTGGAACTGTCAGAAGTCTCAAAGGAGAAAGTTTTATAGAAGAGATCAGAGGAGAAATTGACTGAAATCCCCATCAGGGAGCAGGGAGGAGAGAGCCCCCACCTGTGCTGCCAGGTTTGAGAACAAACTTCTTAGGTGTGATGGGTTTGTAGGGAGAACCAGATTCTGGGTGAGGGAGGAGGATGCCGGGAGCTTTTGGAGAAGGGGATGGGATACGGGACAACCTGGGTCCAGAAGAGAGGGTAAGGGTTGTGTAGCTTGTCGGAGGAGATGAGCAACATGAGGGTGAAATTATCAGACAGAATGCCAGAGGGTTTTGTAGCCTAAGAAGTGGCCAAGAAAAGCTAGGATGTGAGGCAAAGGAGTTTTAGTCCAGTAATGTCTCGGAACATTGATAGTAGTTTTCAGCCCAGAATCCAGCCGTGGTCTGGAGTTGGGGTTCCACCGTTGTGGGGTGGGGTGGGATGGGGAGGCAGTGTGGGCTAAGTGGGCCTTGGTGCTCCCACAATGGGTCGGGACTCCGTGGTACTGAGCCTTGCTGGCCAGGCAGGCAGTTGCCACTCTCTGGAGGTGGTCGGGTAAATCCATCTTCAAATCTCTTAAGATTAAGAGATTCTGAGTATTTAGAATTTTAGCAGAAGCTATGTGATGGCTCTCTATTCCTTTGATGTGATAGCTGGGTTTTGTTACTACTAGCTAGATTTTATTATTCTACATGTCATTCTCTTAGAGTATAAGAACAAGGTCTTTCTTGAGCTTCAAAACATGCCACTGTATTCTCCCCATCTTAGTTCTCTAAATCAGGGGCAAACTGCAGCCCTCGGGCCAAATCTGGCCATTGCCGTTCATTTGTGCGTTGTCGATGGGCCAGATGTGAATTGTTACAACAGAGACCATCTCTCCTTAAAGTTGACCGTATATATTTACTGTCTGGCACTTGATAGGGTTTGCTCACCTCTGCTCTAAAGAGTTTCTTGTGCCCTCCTTTCTACCTGTCCTTCTACACATGCAGGAGCTCTTTGTATAATTATATGTGTTTGTTAACTAGTATACAATCCATGAGGCATCTCCTTGTAGAATGGGCCTCTCCCTGTTAACTCCTAAAATCTAACCAGCCATTTCATGGCTTGATTATTTTGCCTTCCTAAGAAGATGCTGGTAAATACCCTGAGCTCCCACATTCTTCTACCATCCTATTACTTTAGAACTCCCAACGTAAGACAGAAATGAGATGAAACGAGATGCACACCTCAGATCTTCTGGTTGTACCATTTTGAGGGAATAAGTGATATCACGCGGACAAACAAGCCCATATTTCTGTACTAAGAAGCATCTACCTGACAATGTAGAAACCCTATCTCTGACTGTTTTTTCCTGTCCGCTGTCAGTATCTCCAAAAGACCCCAAGACGTAGTTAGTTTGGACTTGAGCAGTGCTGTAGGCATTGGCGCTCCTGTGTGGAACGAGAAGTCAGTTGCTCCTACAGTGGTCGTCTGCCATTTCTTGGTCACCATCATTCATAGTGTACTCTAGTTTTTTTTGTTTTTTTGAAACCAAACTACCCACATCTCAGACATGCAGTTCCGAGTGGGCTTGATCCATTCTTGAACTTCCGCTTATCTTTTCTTTTTTTTTAAAGATTTAATTATTTTATTTGAGAGAGAGAGATTGAGAGCTGAGGGGAGGGGCAGAGGAAGAGGGAGAGAGAGTCTTAAGCAGACTCCCCGCTGAGCACAGAGCCCGAAATGGGGCTCAGTCTCATGACCCTGAGATCACGACCTGAGCTGAAACCAAGAGTCGGGTCCTTAACCAGCTGTGCCAAATTGGTGCCCCCAATTTCTGATGATCTTAAACCAATCGACATAATTCCTTTTTGACCATAGTGAGTGTTTGGATATGGACACTTAAGCTGGCCAGAGCCCATAAAATGTGAAGTTTACTTGGACTTTTGAGAGAGAGAAGGTTTTTCTTTCTTCCAGAAGGACTACTTGAAGTTATATTTTCTCTTCTCCTGAGTGGTGTGGACTGAATCACAGCAGCCTTGTTTTCACTTGAGGCTTAAGTTCCCGGGGGTACTCACCACGGGGAAACTGAGGATGGAGCAAAACCTATGGAGACAGAGAGGAGAGACAGAGAGGAAGCAAGTCTTTCGTGAAACTGTTTAAGCAGCAATGTCAAAGGTTGCTTAAAATTGTATTTATACTTTCAGTCTGCTGTACCAATTAAATCCCTTGTGGGTTTTTGCCCATTTGAGTTGGATTTTTGTTTCTTTTTATTCACAGGTATCTGGGTGACGCAGTTCCTTTTAGTGTGTGTGTTAAACAAACGTGCTGCCAGTCGGAGTTCCCATAGCAGAGTAGGTGAAATGTCAAGTAATAGAGTTGATTTTTAATACATTATTTATTTCTAGGCACACAAAAAAGCCCTGGGGACTTTCTGTGAGCTTTGAGTGTCGGTCACCATTCTGTACCCAGAACCACTCTACCTGTTCACCCACAATTTCTAAGGTCGACTTAGTTGGCTGGGCTTTTCCATGGTCATGTAATCAGTATTCCTGAGACCCTTCTATATAACTTACTGATCAAACCATCCTTTCTTGCTACACCCCCTTCATTAGAGTATGAGCTGAGGCATTTCGGTTGCAAGAAACACAAACTAATTTGGTCTGTTTAGTACAAAAATAATTTATTAGAAGCCTTTAGAGGTATCTCACAAAACCCCAAATTATAGGTAATTGTTGGGCCCCAGAAAAGGACTAAAGCAGGAACTGTAGAGACTCCGGACAGTTTTCCTTCCTCTCTCTACTCCGTACATTCTGCCTTTTGTCTCCAGGGCACTTCACTCTTAAATTATATATAAAACAGCTCTGATGGTAAACAGACTTGGCTTTTTCTGTGGTCCAGTTCCACATTCTCAGATGCAACAATCTAGTTGGCTCTGTTTGCGTCACATATTCACGTTCAGTGGAACAAACTCCAATCAGATGTGAGGTCCCATGACACACATGTGCTATCAGGGGTGTCTCATGGAGGTGTTGATAGAGCAGTTCTTGGAGGAAAGGGAAGTTAATATGAGGTGGGCTGATTCCACAGGAATCGTACCCTGAGAAGTCATTTTGGCCTGAGCTCCATTTATGAATGAGAATTTCTTCTCCTTCCCTACCCCTAGCCCCACCACCAGCAAGATCTTTAGCCCGTATCCATTGGTTACAAATACATAAGGAATGATTAATTTTTTTGCCAGGTGGTTTGGAATCTCAGCTTCAGCCTGGCTTTGAGGAGCTCTAATGCATGGGCCTGGTTTCCTTTAGAGAAACAGTGCAGGTGGTCTTTTTAGGAGAGTTGGTGAAAGAGCAATAGAATAATTTGGGGGCTTTTTTAAAACTGAGGGTATGAGGGGCGCCTGGGTGGCTCAGTCAGTTAAGCGTCTGCCTTTGGCTCAGATCATGATCCTGGGGTCCTGGGATGGAGCCCCACATCAGGCTCTCTGCTCAGCAGGGAGCCTGCTTCTCCTTCTCCCTCTGCTGCTCCTCCAGCTTATACTCTGGCTCTCTCCGTCTGTCTGTCAAATAAATAAACTCTTAAAAAAAAAAAAAAAGAAACAGGATGAGATTGCAATTCATTTTTTTTTTCACACTCAAGTAACAGGCTATATACATCTATCTATCTCTATATAGATAGATAGATGTACGTGTATACATATAGATATATGTAGATCTTCATATATCTACATATGTAGATCTGTATCTGTCTATCTGTCTATCTAAAATATGTATGCCTTTTGTCCCCTGAGCTGGTTATGACTCCTAATACATGACTGTAAGTTTGAGAAAGCATTCTGTTTAGCATACCTTTCTCTGCTTTATAGACACAGAATATATACATTCATATTAGAAATGCTTGTTATTGGTTATAAAAGTAAAGATTTAAGTATGTGATTTTGTATCAGTGTTGATCAATCATGGCTGGAAAGACAACTCTGAGTATATTACCTATTGAAGGATCAGTGATGCCATTTATATACATGAGACACAGCATTACTGCTCTACCTGTGAATATTGTGTTGACCCTGTTTGTCTAAATTTGTAGATCACCAAATGTTAGTTATTTTTTATTGAATCCAGAACCAAAAAAATTCATTATAGCTGAAACACTTAATACTCTTTTGAATTTTTTTTAATTTTAATGAATAATACCAATATATACTTTTATAGGACAATGCCTGTCTTCCATAAAAGTGGATGAATCTATAACTTACAGCAATAGATTATTATGAGGAATATTTGTAAAACTCTACAATAATCACAAATACTATTTTAAAAGGTTTATCGAACCAGTTTTGAATATCTTCAGTGATATTCTTATCCTGGATCTGTATTTAAAACTATCTGAGAGTGCCTGGTGGCTCGGTCCGTTAAGCATCTGACTCTTGGTTTCGGCTCAGGTCATGATCTCAGGGTCATGAGATTAGATCCGCATGGGGCTCTGTGCTCAGTGGGGAGTCAGCTAGAGATTCTTCCTCTCCCTCTCCCCCTTCCCTGCTTGTGTGCACTCTCTCTCTCCTCAAATAAATAAATCTTAAAAAAAAAAACAAAACCAAAACTGTCTCATTGATTTTAGGCCACGAAAGTATCTTAGTATTCTTACAAAATATTTATGTGCAAATAAGGAGAAAGGGGAGGAGATGAATGCTCTATTGAAGATCTTTTGCTCCAGGCCCTGAGGTAGTTGCGTACAACACACTGAGAAACAAGGCAAAGGTGGTCTTTATCCTGTCGGAGCTTGCAGTCTCAGGAGAGAAAAAGAAATTAAATAGAATCAATTAAATGCACAAAAGCAAATGGTCAGGTAAGCACCAGGATGCAGGGCACTTATCAGGGACTGTTAGGTACCCCTTCCCGTCAGGGTTGGCAGAAGCTAGAAAGGAGTGGACATTACCCTTTGTAGCACAACACCTTTCACGAGTTCAAATGACCTTGTAATTATTTCTTATCATTAATAGGATCCCAAATGCAGTGTGATTGTTCATGTAGTCACAGTCAAGAAAACAACCAAAAGAGTAGCCCAGATGATTATAGGTCTTAGAAAAGTACAGGCAGGCTGGCTTTCTTTCTTTCTTTCTTTCTTTCTTTCTTTCTTTCTTTCTTTCTTTCTTTCTTTCTTTCTTTCTTTCTTTCTTTCTTTTTTTAAGATTTTATTTATTCATTTGACAGAGAGAGAGAGACAGCCAGTGAGAGAGGGAACACAAGCAGGGGGAGTGGGAGAGGAAGAAGCAGGCTCCCAGCAGAAGAGCCTGACCTGCGGCTCGATCCCAGAACTCCAGGATCACGCCCTGAGCCGAAGGCAGACGCTTAACGACTGAGCCACCCAGGCGCCCCAAGTACAGGCTTTCTTGAATGTGGCTCCTTTCCCCAGCAGAACAGATCTCTCCCTTCTTGAAAGCAGGTCTTCACCATCTTTTCCTTTCTCCCCTACCCTACCTTTCGTCCCTCTGCCTCATTAATGGCTCCTTGTCCCATCCTTTTCAAGAGCTTCTCCTCTGCTCCGATTCAGATCGCTAAGCTTTGTCTTTGGCCATTGCTTCTCACCCAGTGGCGATTGAGTATGCCCAAGGGGGACATTGAGCAATGTCTGGAGACTCGATGGGGAGGAGTTGCAACTGGCATCCAGGGAGTAGAGTTCAAGAATGCTGCTAAAATATCTACCACATATAGGACAGCTCTCCCACAAAAATACAAAAGCAAAACAAAACAAAAAACCCAAAACCAACACAAACCGCCCCCCCCCCAAAAAAAAACAAAAAAACAACAATTGTCTGGCCTAAGGGTGAAACCCTCTAAATTTAATAAACTAAACCCTTTCCTTAGATGGTCTCTTTGAAACTCTCAGTATTTATAGTACTGTTTTGTGTTTCAAAGTCCCAGGCTCACAGCCTCAATCTGGATCTCTCTCGGAGGGTTCTTGAGAAGCTGCTCCTTCTTGTGCTTTCTGTGCATTCTCCTTTTCCGTTCCCACTACCATGTATGCAGCCAATTTCTCCGGCCGAAATCTAAGGGTTGTCTTTAATTCCTGTGTCTTACCTGCCACATCCCATCTAAGACATCCAAGTTATCTTCCACCTTCAATGGCTATCTAATCCAACCACTTCTCATCACTTTTACCCAAATCCTCTCATTTGCAATACAGAAATACTGATTCTCAAAACAGCAATTAGGTGAACTTGTGAGAACAAATCAAATCATGTCACTCCCCTACTTCCTTTCTTCATTGTGAAAATCCCTCCTAAGTGTGAGCTAGGAGGCGTTGTGTGAACCTACCTTGTCTCCTGTCTTTCTCCCCTTAGTTCACATACAGGGTTCACAAACATGAGGTTTAAGATCCGTTAATTTGCGGTTCTTACCAGATTTGGGAAATCTATAGTTATTATTTCCTGGAGTATTTTATCTACCCTATTTTCTCTTTTTGCCTCCTGGGACCCCAGTTTTACATGTTAGATTTTCTGGTATTCTCCCACAGCTCTCTGAGGCACTCTTTATGTCTGTCTCTATGTAGTTTCAATTTTTCTCTCTTCTTTAGATTGGATACTTTGTATTGGTCTCTCCTAAAGTTCTCTGACTCTTTCCTCTGTCATTTCTATTTAGTTATGGAGTTTTTATTTTGCATATTTTTTCAGTTACCAGATTTCCATTTTGTTTTTCTTTGTAGTTTCTTTTTCCCTCCTGAGATTTCTTACTCTTTAATTTTCAGAGCACATGTTCCTTTTACTTCACTGAACAGAGTTGTAATAGCTCTTTAGAGCCCTTCCCTGTTTACTCTAACATCTGGATCATCTCGTGTTGGTCTGAATTATTGCCTTATCTCTTGAAAATGGGTCACATTATACAGATTCTTCATATGTCCAGTTATTTTAAATTGTCCTCTGGACACCATGAATGTTATGTTATTGGTGTCTCTGGATTCTATTATATTCCTCCAAAGAGTGTTAATATGTTTGTCTTCAGAGGGAATTACTCTGGTTGGACTCAAACTGTCAGTTGTGCCTCTTGGGAAGCTACTGCAGTTTTAATCAAGTCCTTTTCCCTTAGCTTGCCAGTAGCAGGACAACTTAGAGTCGGCCCTGGCTGTGAGAGGTGTAGTTTAGGTCTCAGCCAGAGATTTGGGCAGAGTGTATGTATAGCAGTTGGGGTTCCCTCTCTCTGGCCCTCCCTTGGCTGGTGTTTCTTCCTCACTTTCCAGCCACTGTGATTGCCTGGATTTCTATCATCTAGTGCTTTGGTTCTAAAAAGAATTGAGGTTTTGTTTTTATTTATTTATTTATTTTTATTGGAATTTAGCCACTTTATAGATGGGCTGCCCTCGGACTAAAAGCCACAGAGACGGGAAACAAACCCTATGGCTTTTCCCTTCTTCAAAATAGTGACTCCCCTCCAGAATCTTCCCTCTTTTGTTCACTCTCTAGAGCTTTCAGGTCATCGAATGTTTCACTTTGTCCAGAGTTAATGGTTGCGCTCTGTTGGTGGCACTGTCATACGCAAGTGGGACCCTTCTTCCTGTTTCTTGGACATATAAGGTTATTACCACTTCAGAGCAGGAAACTGGAGCAGGCATTAAGCAGGTGCTATTCAACTCTCCACTTAATATCAAGTCCTTTTGAAGTTCTGGAATAAAGCATAAAAGAGAGTGGCGTGGCCTAGCCCGCCGTAAACCCGGGCACTATTAGTCATGCTGCTGTGGCTAGGTCTCTTGGCCGGTGACAGAAGCTGTGGTAGATCCAGGCGTCACTCCGAGCTGGGGAATGACTGTGGCATCTGCAGGCCCTGCGTCCTTGTGTCATTAAATTCAGTTCCAGCAGGAGAGAGAGAGCTTTGTTTTCCTGGAGGCCCCAGCAAGTATCTTTTTGCATTTCTTTCTTGTGACTGGCTATTTCTGAATCAATCACTGTGCCGACAGGATAGGATGCTATGTTTTAATCAGTCTAGACTCATCATTGTATATATGTATACATGTGTGTATGCGTATCGATCTCATTTGAATCGCATGTGTGTGAGTGAGGGACAGGTGAAACTGACAAGGAAATTCCAGGAGGGATAACACATGCCCGCCAGCTCCTAGCGGAACCAATGCCATTGTCATTATTCTTGCTGGATTCATGGACTTCAGTATTTTTTATTCCAGCTAGGTGAAGGTATACATTTGACTCAGTCAGAACCCTTTCACCATATAACATTTTACAAACTCCTATCACTTTCAGAATTTATGGCAAGAAGACAATCTCAGAAAAGATAGGAGGAGCAAGTTTACCAGTATAACCTTCCCACTCTTAATTCCAAGGTCCTATTTTCGTCTGGTGAGCATTTGGTATTTTATGACATGTAACATCTACTCTGGTGATCCTGAAATATATCTTGATCTCAGTGTCTTGGTACCAAGGGCTCTTTTCTATGTTAGCCATCAATAAAGGTGGTTTGGGCTACAAGTATAAAAACCCTGTAAGTTGACTAGGGGAGAATAAATGTTTGAGACAAAAGGAGAATGTATGTTATCAACTAGCCATTCTATTTTAAATGTCTTCTTTATTATAAAATAAAACACGGAAATAGAAAACCCTTGGATTTAAGCATATTTGATTAATTACAACTCATTACAATCATTGTTATTGAAGCTTGGGTTGTCCCATGTTTTGCCAGTAGGCATCTTTTAAAATTGGCTGCTGTGTTAGACTGAATTGTGTCCCAACTCCTCTCCACCTCCCCCCCTCTCAGAATTCATAAGTTGAAGCACTAGCATCCAATATGGCTCTATTTAGAGATAAGGTCTTTAAGGAAAGAAAGAAGGTTAAATACTTTAGGTCATGAGGATGGGTCCTACTCCAATGACTGGTGTCCTTATAAGAAGAGAGAAAAGATACCGGGAGTACACCTGCACAAAGAAAAGGCCATGGAAGGACACAGAGAGAAGGTGGGTATCTACAAGACAAGAAGAGACTTCTCAAGAGATGCACCATGATCTTGGACTTCCAGTGTCCAGAGCTGTGAGAAAATAAATTTCTGTTGTTAACTGACCAGTCTGTGGTATTTTATGACAGCCCAAGCAGACTAACATAGCTCCTGAATCCTTTTCATGAGACCCTACTAGTTATTTGATGGCTTCTTTGCTCTCTAGTGGATAAGATGCTTTAGGTAGTTTGTCATCTTATATATTTCTTGTTCCAGACCCAGAATGAGGCATTTCTTTAAGAAGCACTCATTTCATCTTGGAAGAAACGATACTGCGAGATGATAATCTGGGCACAAGGGATGCCTTTTGCCACTCAGTCGGTCATTGTTTCTAGGCCTTTTCAGTGAACTAGGAAATATGTATTTTTAAAGGTAAAATTTTTCAAAATTTCATATTGATACTTCAATTCAAATTCAAGATTACAGAATTTTACTTTACTATTTCTTTATGACTCTATCTCCTTTCTTCCATACTAAAAAATCCTGATTTTCAAAGATACAGGATAGAATTAGAGAATAGAATTTGAATACTCTATAATTATTTGTCTTATCCCGTATTATATCCCTAGCAGTTGTAGCATAACATAAAATGTTAGTATTTTTCCTGTTTTCTTCTTCCATGGCTAATATTACTTGCAATATTTGTTGTTACTGTCTTTTAAATCCTTTCATTCTTTTTGATTTTTCAAAATTTCTTATTTTTTAAAATCTTTTCCTTTCCTAAGGCATTACCTTTGTGGGACTGGCTCCTATGTTCCTTCTGTTTTAGTTTTCATCTCAGAATTTTTTCTTTCATCTTTACTTCTTTCCTGAGTTTTGTCGCCCCTTAGCTGAAGTTTTCTGATTATAGATTTGTGTTATTCTTTCACTACCTTTTTGTTTTTTTAGGTGTGTATCTTTTTAGTATGCTTTGTCTGTGGGAATATTATTCTGTTTCTTATTGTCTTTTTTATTGTAATAACTCTGTGTGAGATTTGACCTCAGTATTTTTTGTTCGTTTTATATGAAGTGAGTATTATGTGAGTATTATTTCTGGACATTTAGATTGAGACAGGCTTCAGAAAAGCTTTTCTAACTTTACAAAACTACTTCTGTTTCTGTGTAACATTTAAAAATATGGGTGCTTATTTTCTGAAATTTCTTGGCTTTATTTCCCTTCTCACATTGGTCTAGACCTTCTTTATCTATGCTTCTTGGATCCCTATTCTGTTGACTTTTGGTCCCACTTCCAGAAGTTCCTCTTCTCTGTGGAGTTCTATCCTGAAAAAGAGCCTGCTTGATCTGTTTTTAGAGTTCATAGAGGTCCGGATTGCTCCTGACCATTCACTCCCTTCTATCATGGGTCCTTCGCACGTACCCAATAATCAAAAGGGCCAAACTTTCCCTGTTTCAGCTGCCATTCTCAAATTGGCCCACTGTTCTTTTCTGTGAATTCTGTTGGCTATTTTGGGAGTTCTCCTGTACCCAGGTTCTTCAGACATTATCCCACTGTTTCATTCTTCTACCTGCTGTCCAGACTCTGATACCGTGAGGATCTATGGCTGTTGCTAGTTTTCCCCCACCTTGTTTATATTTTAAAATCGTGGGAATACTCTATCATCTAGTTTTGTTACATTTCCTGGATTTATTTTCTAGTTCCATCTGGTTCATGTGGGGATTTGGAGATAGTGAAAACCATGCCTTCACTGCGGCCATCTTTCCAGAATGCCTACCAATGCTCCTATTTAACACATTAAAAAAAGAAAAAAGATACATAAGCAAGGAGATCGTTGTAACAGTTTCTCATGCTGGAGAACAGAAAAGAAGACATGTTCACCAATACTGGTGCTTCTGGATGAGAGAAGAGGAAAAGCCCCCAAAATTCTGGTTGAAGGTCCCTTCAGCAAGGAGCCTGCTGTTTATTTTTCATTTCATTCATTTTTAATAATTGAATTCTTGCAGAGCTTGATTTTTTCGTTCGGAAACGTGACTACTGCTCCTGAGCCTGGGTCATGTCCTCCTGCTGTTTCATAGCATTCTTAGTCCATGCCATGTTCTTTGAAGCCAGGCTTTGAAGTATTTTAAAAATGAGTCTTGCTACCTACATGATGTCTGTTTGGGCTCCATCTGGCTTTGCTTTCTTAGGGTGCTTGTTCTGTTTATGGTGGGGGAACTGTAGCCTTCCATGTTGGGCGTTTTATCAACAAACAGCTTGTTATGTCCTTTGTGTTTATACTGTGAGCAAAATGTAAGACGCAGTCCTTTCCCTGAGGGTGTTTGGTTCATCTCGTCTGTCTTCTGGACTGATACAGAAAGCAAGGGAACCAGTGTCTTGTAGACTCTTGCCCTCCACGGCTACCCCAACTCTGAATACCGATGAAAATGTCATGCCAATTAAACATAACTAGGTCTTTGAATAACAGCCCTGATTTGGTTTGGAGTTTAGTGTTACATTGTCATTATAAAGTCTGGATTAATTAATGTAGATCCTCATCAACGCGAGGGATGTGTTTGCTCCTGAGTGGTCTCCATTGCTGTCCTTGCATACTCAGAGCTGTGAGACCTGATGGGTTCTCTCCCACATTATGTTTAAGATAGCGGCCAAGGTAACTTGTAGTTTCTTTCTTTCTTTCTTTCTTTCTTTCTTTCTTTCTTTCTTTCTTTCTTTCTTTCAAGTGTTTATTTTTAAGATTTTATTTATTTTTTTGAGATAGAGAGGAAGAGAGAGAGAACATGAGTGGTGGGGAGGGGCAGAGAGAGAGGGCTGAGCAGGGAGCTGGATGTGGGGCTTGATCCCAGGACCGTGAGATCATGACCTGAGCAGAAAGCAGGTACTTAACCAGCTGAGCCACCCAGGTGCCCTTGGTAGTACCTTTCTAATTGTGCTTCCCACCGTTTAAAATTGGGTGAAAGTGCAAATGCCAACTCTATAACTTTATATTTTCGCCTATTTTGTTTTTGAGTAAAACTCCTTGGATGGTTCCTGGGGGCGCCTGGGTGGCGCCGTCCTTAAGCGTCTGCCTTCGGCTCAGGGCGTGATCCCGGCGTTCTGGGATCGAGCCCCACATCAGGCTCCTCTGCTAGGAGCCCGCTTCTTTCTCTCCCACTCCCCCTGCTTGTGTTCCCTCCCTCGCTGGCTGTCTCTGTCAAATAAATAAAATAAAATCTTTTTAAAAAAAAAAACAAAAAACTACTCCTTGGATGGTTCCTAACCGAAAACTTAGTTTCTTGGAACTGACAAAGCAGATGACTTCTTATAAGAAGAAGAAGCCAAACAAGAATCAAAAATGGCCAGTTATGTCTGTAGACAAACTATTTATAGATTTAAGACTACAGGTTTCTTCTCAGTAGGGTGATGGTGAAGAAGATAGTTTGGGAATCACTGTCATTTTTCAAACACCAGCTCCACCATTTTGTAGTCCTAGGTATGTGACAGTGGCCAGTTTTTGTTCTGTCTCCATTTCCTCATATGTAAAATGTGGCAGTAATGGTCCCTACATCATAGGGTTAATGTGAGGATTAAATGAGACAATGTATGTGCACAGTAGATCCTCAACTATTAGTTTGATGGATAAAAAATGGAGTAGCTGTGATTTTTTTAGGCACTGTACTGGTCAACTGGGATATAAAACTGAGCAAAAATTGGGGCGCCTGGGTGCCTCAGTCAGTTAAGCATCCAGCTCTTGGTTTGGCTCAGGCAAGATCTCAGGGTCCTGGGAGTGAGCCCCACATTGGGCTCCATGTTCGGCGGGGAGTCTGCTTGTCTCCTTCTCCATCTGCCCCTCCCCCTGCTTGTGCTCTCTGTTGCTATAATGAACAAATAAATCTTTAAAAAAATAAGAAAATTCCTTCACTTGGAGCTTTACAGTTAGATGAGGGGACTAATTAATTAGCAATCACATGAAGGAATATAACGTTGGGACCACGATAAACGCAATGGAGAGGCATGAGGTACTTCAGGAGCTTATAATAGGGACAGGAGCTGTCTGGGAGGTTAAGGAAAGTTCCTGCAGGAAGACTGAGTTCAAATGTAAAGAAAAATAGATGAGAATGAGTTAGGAGAAGGTGTGTGCTTGCCACATGTATGAGTGAGCACATGTAGGACGAGAGCATCCCCCTCAGAGAGATGAGCGTGGGGAGTGGCTCTGAGGCAAGAGGGCACTAGGTGACTATGAAGAACTGAAATAGGCCAGTGTGTGAAGGGAGGGATACAGTGGGCAGCAGTATTACCTGAGATGAGGCTGGAGCATGCCTGAGGGAAGGAGTGGTCCCAAATTGAGGCCTTTCTAGGCTATGTTTAGGAATGTGGTCAAGCAAATCATGTTAGGTGTTTGAATTCTGGAGAGACATTTGCAAAAATCTATTGTTTTTGGGTTTTTAAAAAAGATTTATTTATTTGAGGTGGGGAGGGGCAAAGGGAGGGAGAGAATCTCAAGCCAGTTCCCTGCTGAGCATGGAGCCCACCAAGGGTCTTGATCTCATGACCCTGAGATCATGACCTGAGCCGAAATCAAGAGGCAGCCACTAACTGACTGAGCCACCCAGGCGCCCCTGTTGTTGTTATTGTTATTATTATTTTTATTCCTTAGCAGTCCTTCTCATACTAAATATGTTATATACATTAATGTTTATTTATTGATTTTTTCCTCCAATCTCTATTATTGTTCTCTGAATGCTTAATTCCTCATTCCTTTCATTTAGGAATAAAGCTGAGAAGATAGCTTTGTTTTCTTTCAATCAGCTTTACTATTTGAAGTGAAATTTGCTTTTGTATAACTTTAGGCAAGATAAATGAAAAACAATTGCCAAAATATTACCTACTGTGACACACATAAATATTTTATGCCTCCTCGCCTTTGTGAAGTGCTCAAATGCTGTCATTTGTTACTTGTCGAACTTAAGTGAACTAAAACCAAAATCATTAGAAATTTTGGTGTCCTGCGTTGGCAGGAAACTCAGACTGATTTCACATGTTTTGATCTTACCCAGAACCAACTTTTGGAAATGTGTGATGAAGGGGGAGCTTGACAGGGTCTGTGTGTGTGTGTGTGTGTGTGTGTGTGTGTGTTTATGGTCAGTGAAGAGCTAACATGGATGCTGTGAAACTCCCCAGACATCAGTAAGGCTACAACTCTTTTTCCTACCCTAAAATAAGGAAATAATGTATTCTTTTTTTTTTTTTTTAGTTTTTATTTTTTTTATTTCTTTTTTTTCTTATAATAATATTTTTTAAATTATATTATGTTAGTCACCGTTCAGTACATCCCTGGTTTTTGATGTAAAGTTCAATGATTCATTAGTTGCGTATAACACCCAGGGCTCCATGCAATACATGCCCTCCTTACTACCCATCACCGGTCTATCCCATTCCCCCACCCCCCTCCCCTCTGAAGCCCTCAGTTTGTTTCTCAGAGTCCATAGTCTCTCATGCTTCATTCCCCCTTCTGATTATCCCCCCTTTCTTTATCCCTTTCTTCCTCTACCGATCTTCCTGGTTCTTATGATCCATAGATGAGAGAAACCATATGATGATTGTCTTTTTCTGCTTGACTTATTTCACTTAGCATTATCTCCTCCAGTGCCGTCCATGTTGCAGCAAATGTTGAGAACTCGTTCTTTCTGATAGCTGAGTAATATTCCATTGTATATATGGACCACAGCTTCTTAATGCAGTCATCTATTGAAGGTCATCTCGGCTCCTTCCACGATTTAGCTATTGTGGACAATGCTGCTCTGAACATTGGGGTGCATATGGCCCTTCTCTTCACTATGTCTGTATCTTTGGGGTGAATGTATTCTATTAGGACATGTAAATAAAATTGTCTTGAGCTTTACATAAAACCTGAGTAGCCTTGGGATGCCCTGGGGCTCATACCTTGATACCCCATCAGTGTTATCCTGGATAGGCCCCATCCATGCGGTGCCCCTTTACTTCCTTCTCTAGCACACCTGCTGTGTAGAAAGGTGCCTGCCTGCCCTGTTTTGTTCTGTAATTTGCATATTATCGTTGTGCTGGTAAACTTTCCTGGGTTTACTTTTTTTGTATTTGTAAATTATTCTGGTATAAAATGAGGTTTTAGCTCATCTAGGATGAGAGTTGTTAATCATATTATCATTTTTTCTAACCACAACTATTAACATATGTATAATAACTTCACATTTCACGTAATATGCACCTTCCCAGAAGTTTTCTGAATACGGTTGTAAAACTGAAAAGTACTTTAAGGGGTGCCTGTGTGGCTCAGTTGGTTAAGCGACTGCCTTTGGCTCAGTTCATGATTCCAGGGTCCTGGGATCCAGCCCCACGTCGGGCTCCCTGCTCAGCAGGGAGCCTGCTTCTCCCTCTCCCTCTGCCTCTCCTCCTGCTCATGCTCTCTCTCTGTCACTGAAATAAAGAAATAAAATCTTAAAAAAAAAAGTACTTTTAATGGTAGGAATTGTCTCTAGCAAGCTAGGTGATGAGTAGAGTTTTGGATGGTGGGTTTGGCCCATGGGAATCACGATCCCCACTACAGTGTTATTGCTGATAATCACTTACTCCACGAGAAGCACGAGCATTATGGGGAGCTGAGAAATTAGGTGAAGGTTTTTCATCTTTATCTGATGTACAAAATTTGATTGTATTTCCTCAGGAAAAATAATTGTCTTAGCCCATATAATTCTTTTTTTTATTTTTTTTAAATTTAAAATTTTTTTTAAATTTTTTAAAGATTTTATTTATTTATTCGACAGAGATAGAGACAGCCAGCGAGAGAGAGAACACAAGCAGGGGGAGTGGGAGAGGAAGAAGCAGGCTCACAGCGGAGGAGCCCGATGTGGGGCTCGATCCCATAACGCCGGGATCACGCCCTGAGCCGAACGCAGAAGCTTAACCGCTGTGCCACCCAGGCGCCCCTCATATACTTCTGTATAACATATGTAGATCAAATACTTTTGGCTGAATTAACAAAATAAGCAAAAATAAAAGTTTCCTGATTTAGCTCTGTACTTATGTAATAGTTAATTTGTTTTCTATTACATAGTCTATTTGTTAGTTAATGGTAATTAGTTAATTGAGTAGACATACTTAACATTTGATCAATATGTTAATAAAATAGTTGAGTGAAGAGTTAATGGTTTAGAATATTTTGTTTCGTGGTTGGGTTAATGGACAATACCTATATATATATATATTTTATATATATTTAAATAGCAACTGCTCTAGTAAATCAGTTTCTCACATAGAACATGAGCCCCTTATATGCAGTGCTGACATGTAACATGTAATGTTTGTTAAATGAACAGGTAATTATTCTGAAAAATATTGTATCTGTTCCAGGACCTGATCTTCAGGTTTGCATATCCAAAAAACCTACGTGTTGCACCAGGAAGATGGAGGAGAGATACCAGACTGCAGCTCGCCAAGATATGCAGCAAGTGCTTCAAACATCCAGCTCGACATTGAAGTTTCTAATATCGCGAAATGCCGCGGCTTTTCAAGGTAAATGTATCTTGATTTCTGAAAGTAAGGAGAAGCCTTGTTATGTAGTTTTCCTCATTATTATACTGGGACACTTGGCTGGGTTTACTTAGCTTTGCATACCATTATTCTGGTATAAAATGAAGTTTTAGCTTCTTCTAACCCTCCAAACTTGTTTCTGAGGTCATCCTGGGGCATAAATATTTAGTTGGACTGGGGAAACCGTTACGTTAGTGAAATGGTCCTTGGAAATACATGCCCTTCTAGGATCCTTCCAGGGCCCCCAGTATTCTGACCACGGTTTTACTTCAACATGGATGGGCATAATAATTAGATTTTAGTAGGTTATATAACATAAACTCTCATTGCTATAACATAAAATCTCATTGCTTTTAACAGGGTAATTATAGATTTGTTTTTAAAAATATGATTTGAAGAAATATTTATCTAATTTTTCCTCTTGCTACCTCATATGGTTTTCATAAGAACACCAGTGTGATATATCAAAGTGCAGACAAGTCTGATGAACAGTAAAATAGGAGATATTAATTGGATATTTAAGGATCAGCTAAGACCAGAACTCAACCTTAATTCAAACAGTATGTTCAGAAATAAAATTAATGGGTTATAAAATTACAAGGCACGTTGGAAAATAGATGATCTTTTTCTTATTTTAATCATCATCTCTATAAAATTCCTTATTACTACAATAAAATAGCTTAATTTATTTTTCCTTTTATAAAGCATTAGCTTTTCTGTATATGATTAGAATGAAAATATCTAGATTAAACTACTTTTCAAACAAATTTATTGCTTTCGTTCAAAGCAAAATATAACTTCTGTTAGTATTCTTTTTTCTTAAGTATATTCATGTCAGTCTATTTAAATAATTTGTGCTCTGTTTACATGCATAACTAAAGCACAAAGCTGATTAATTTTTAAAATTATGCTCATTAAATAAAATAAATACAATAAATCAGGATAAAATTTAAGTTGAGATGAAATGTAGTTCATGATGAATTGAGGATTTTTTTTTTTTCTTGGTGGAAACTGACTTGTCAGATTTTAAGATGTTATTATATTAGTGATTTTTTTTTAGATGTCTTAGAAACAACCTTATTTCTGTTATGGGATATATTCATAGGAAACTGTTGGAGGAAAACATATTGATACGCCTTTTTAAGCAAAAAATTGTAATTTTAACTGGCTGAACCAGAACCAGAAGACTTTAACTACACACACACACAGTGATGTAATGATTTTGTCTCATGAAAATGACAACATGCACAATATGGGTAATACATTGTAAGGATAAAGGGACAGTGAATAAACCAATTTGACCAGAACAGGGATGGGGAGTGTGGTAGAGATTCAAATGCTTAAAAAGGTGAGCTGAACTCACATGGAAGGAGATGTAAAGCACCAGCTTGAGTTTGAGAGTCATTGAAGACTTTTGAACAGAAAAGCGGCATTATGATTTCTTAACTTTTAGTGTCAAAACTAAATCCCTTCAAGTAAAAATATATGGCCGAAGAAGATCATGACCAAAGAAGCCAGTATTTTTGGATAGCGGTATTAAGTATAGAAGTGAAATAAATGCCCTGAGTTGCTAATATACTGGCAGTCAATGAATGTTAGTTGAACATTTTCTTCTGCCTTCAAAGATACTGTAACTTGGCACACATTGCTGATCAATAAATTGCTTGATATCATTGCTTGATAAATTGATCAAGATAGAGAGATAGAGTACATTATTGAGTGCCTGGCTGGCTCAGTGGGTAGAACATGCAACTTTTAATCTTTATATTGATAGATTGATCTATCTCTCTATCCCTAGATCGATCGATTGATCGATCTATCTATCTATGTATCTATCTATCTATAGAGAGAGAACATTAAGTTCAAATGATTGGGAAAAATACAAAACCTGAATTATTTAGACTTTTAAGATGGGTTCAGGCTGCTGAAGAATTTTGGTGATACTGCTGAAAGTTTGGTGACAGTGAAGTGGTAGAAATACATGGCATTGCTTCTATCTACCAGGGTGTCAAGTAATTTTATGTACGTAAGAAATTTTTCTCTTTAATTCATTGTGTTGTATTCAATAGGTTGAGTTTTGCTGTTTACTTAAACATTAATCATAAAAGATGAAAATGGTAGGAACTTTCTTAAATATGACTTGTTACAAATTGTTGTTTTCTCCCTTTGTGAAATGTCAAGTTTTATTTAAGAATCATGAGAACGCAAGATAAATTGAGAAGAAATTTACCTAAAGGCTAACTTTACTGGAACACATTCGCTCATAAGAAGAATACCTGCTTTTAATTTAATAAATAGAGTAAGTAGCTTTAGGCTTATGTCCATAAAAACAAACTTAAATATATATGCTGAAAGCAATTTGAGAAATCACATTTACTGTACCATAATCGAGCACGCGGCTTTATCAGAAAGTAAAATGCCGACCATCTAGTTTCTGTGCCATGAGAATATCTGAAAACAATTCAAAGTCTTTATTTTTCTAAGAAGAAAGAAGCCAACACGTTTTATTGGGAGACTCTCTGCTTGAGAGAAATTTAATGGGGAAATCAATTCACTTCTCAAATGATGTAAGTAGATTGGCTACGTTTTGATATTTTGACTTTTAAATATTTCATTTATGTCTTCTGTTTCAACAGTATTAACCTGTTTTTTTAACTGGTATTTTGGGTTATAAAAGACTTTAGACCAGGTAGTAGTCTAGATGTAGTATGGTTCCTTCTCTCACGGCGTTTATAGAATCCCGTGAAAGCATGTTTTTGAAGCAACCCCTTGGATGTGGCCAATGGGAATGATGACTTGGGTCTGCGGATTTAGTGGGCATCCACATTACTGTGAGGTGAAGGAATTGTTAAGGGGGGGAGGAAACAGTGCTGGCAACGGTGCTAGAAGACGTAAGGTTATTCCAGATACAGTCCACATTCAGCTCTGGAGGTCAGCCCTGGGAGGTACATACCAGTAGACTTGGACTCAGCCTATTGGGACAGCTCTTCTCTTTTTCTTTTATAGACTTTGTTTGTCTCAGTCAGATTTCCTTAAAATAAACAACAAAACAAAAAACTATTTTTGGAAGGGTCCATAATTATGACCTGGGACTTCACTATATCTTAAGTGTAGTCATTCATACAGGATGGAGCATTTTATAAGCTGGAAGGAACAAGCTGATATCTCTGTGTCTGTTGCTGTTCATAAGTACATGGTGCTGTTTGCAAAGAGGAACGTTGGCTTTACAGACAATAACTGTTCTTTATTTTCAGGGGCTTAATAATGCTCATGAATAAAGCAGAACAGCCTGAGATCAGGCAAAAGAGTTTGCTTCCCTTCAGCTCTTTTACTGTGAGTGTGGGGGTGCTGGCTTTAAAAATATTTTGGAAGTATTCTTCATAATGTTTTATTTATTTATACACTAAAGTACAGTGTGACTCATAAAGAAATAGAGGGAGTTGACAGAGATTATGTCATCTACTGTAAAAAAGCAACTCTTATGCAGTTTTCAAATTTGTCAGTTTTTTAATCTCCGTTCAAATAAGATGATGCGGTATAATTTTTTTAAATTGAAAACTATACAAAATTTATAGCATCACTTTCAAAAATTAAAAGGAAGCAAAAAATAAAAAAGAAGGAATTTTTGGGAGAACACTCCTGGAAAGTTGTGTTTTGTTGAAACGTTGGGAAGGTAAGGTTAAAAAGCTACATCTTTCCTTTGTGGGGTACCTTTCCCTATTTCTCTTATCTTCCAGTAGCTCCTGTATTTCTAAAATATGTGGTAGATACTGTCTTTATTCTGGAGGTTTCCAGTTCCATATATGGCATTTAAAATGTGTACATCATTACAAAAGACTGAGTGATAAATGGTACAGCAGGAAAGATTTAGCATTTTTATTTATGATGTCATTCTCTTGGCTGATGAAATTTTCATTTCTCGATTGTAAGTACTTGAAAGATTGGCAAGCTTGTTCTCATGGGTTGAGATGTGAGATTTAGGAATTTAATAAAAAATGCATTCCTATTTTTAATGAAATATAAGAATATGTTCAAAATTAAATATCTTATTTTAAAAAGTAGGTGAATTCAGAATGAGAATGTAATTAATGGACTTTCCTCCTTCCACTAACAGATGTTAGCTACCGTGAAGCGTGTAGCTCGTGTATAGCTACTGTAAACTTAAAGTCAAAGACACCTACATCTACAGTCAAAGGCACAAAGATACAGTGAATATTGGAATATATATCAACGTATAGGAGAGTAAAGAGATTTATATAAATGTTATTAAGCATCAAGTCCATGAATCTTATTTTATTCACTTCAGCTATGCTTTACAAAGCTGGATAATATTTAAAATTATTCCTTGGAAGAGCCTTAGGTGGAAGGATAAAGGAGGAATACTGTTTTTCACACTGAGAATTACCTGATCAAAAGTTCAAGTGTAGGAGAACGGGTAGCCTTAGCCTGGCAGTGTGCAGAAGGCTTGTTTTTCTCCATCTCTAGCACCCAGTAAATATAATGAACTGAACTGTGTGAATAAACGTGTGAATGAACAGTACTTCGCTCCAAGATGGTTCTGAAGTAAAATGTCAGAATCTCTCCCTTCCTCATTGCTTTCTCTCATGTATTCCTCTCTCGATGACTTACTCTAGCGGCGGAACACCTACTAGGTGCTAGCGCTGTCGGGTGCTTGGTCCTAAGTGTCCGGACCTTCCATCTGTTTTATTTGTGTTGATTCCTTCAGACTTCTCATATGCCAACATCTGGTTATTGCTTTTGTGAACTAGCAAGGGGCACATGATGGTGTCTCTGTCAGTGGCATTCGGAACGTGATTGCACTGTTTCCCCCTTCGGTTTTAGGCAGCTGGTGGTGTAGCCTGTTATCTCCTACAGCAGCTATTGATGCGATTGGTCTTTATCCCACTGTCCTTTATCTCTGAAATGCTAAAAAATTGTTTCTTTTGAATCTGTGTCAGCAGGCTGCTGTTAATTCCGAAAATGGATAATTTTCCTGTGTTCTAGATAAAAATTGCAAGAGATTAAATTACTTTTCAGCTGGAAATAAAACTGGCTTGGCATGCAGCATTATCGATTGTGGAAATAATATTAGGTATAGACCTAAGACCGGGTTTACTTTGCAAAATTTAATTTTTAAACTTTAAGAAGTAAACTTTTAGTTGTTTTAATTCTGACTGACAATAGGAAATGATAATATCACCTGTTGCCACGGTAATCTCACCTAGAAAACACAGTAACCTGCTCATAGTAGGTGAAACAATTCTTTCTTGATTTTATATTAAACACATTTTCAGTTAAATCTTTTCAGTGTGAGAACCGCACATTTATTTTCTTAAAGATGAGTTAACATTTCATCAGATTCTTTATCATTTTGTTATCTTCATATTAGTTCAATCTTACTTTTGCATAAGGGATCACAAGGGATGATTCTTAAGAGCTACCTCTGTGTTAAAGGAAGGACAGGACACGTGGGAAGTTACAACTAGTGATGTTTTTGAAATTTATCTGTCCTTCTACCTCTCTCTTACTCATCCATGTAAAGTGATTTATAAAATTTCTTTTAATAGGTACATTTCTAGGACATTTGTTCATTCTCCTTTGGTGGACATCCCAAGAATATTTTTGTACTTCTAATGCGTTAGCGATCATTCTTGCTCAAGTCTCTGTGGGCACGTGTTCCCCTGGGGTTCTCACGCAGACGGCAGACAGTGAGACTGGGGCTTACTGGACATGTGCATTGTCAGCCTCACTGCATACAGCTGAATTGCTCTTCAAAGGAGCTGAACCTGTTCAAACTCCCACAGGTGGTTGCTGTCCTTTGTTGTTGTTCTACTTCCTTCCCAACAATTAGTATTGTTAGAAATTTGAAAGATTTGCGGAACTGATAGGTGCAAAATGGTATCTTCTTTTCAAAATGCATGGTTCCCTGATTAGGGCATTGGAATGTCTTTTTGCAAACAGTTCTTTATTTTTTTGTGTTCTTTATTTTCCCTTATGATTATGTCCCGTGGACCTGTATACACACTTCGAGGGTATAGACCCTGTTGTTGGTGTTTTGTATGTATTTAAGAGGTTTTTTTTTTTAGGTACAAAAAAATTTTTTTTTTTAAGATTTTATTTGAGAGAGAGAGAGAGAGAACATGAACGGGGGAGGGGCAGAGGGAGAGGGAGAAGCAGACTCTTGGCTGAGCTCAGAGCCCAACATGGGGCTCAAACCCAGGACCCCAAGATCATGACCTGAGGTGAAGTCAGATACTTAATCCATTGAGCCACCCAGGCACCCCAAAGATTTTTTTAAGGTATAATTTTTTTTTTTTTTACATATATCAGTTTTGATTACCACATCTTAAAGTTTTAGCTAAAATAATTCAAATGTTGGGACATCTGCGTGGCTCAGTCATTTAGCGTTTGCCTTCAGCTCAGGTCATGATCCCAGGGTCCTGGAATTGAGCCCCGCATTGGGCTCCCTGCTCAGTGGGGAGCTTGCTTCTCCCTCTCCTACTCTCCCTGCCTGTGTTCCCTCTCTCACTGTGTCTCTGTCTAATAAATAAATAAAATCTTTAAAAAAAATAATTCAAATGTTTTTCCATCTTCTATAGAAATTCAAGCTTTCCACAAGGTTTCTGCATATTTGCATGGCTTGTAGTCACATGCTTACTCCTCCCTCTGCTCTTCTACTCTTTTCATTTGCTTCTGGTTCATTCCTATCATATTAATTCAATATGAAAAATAATTTTAAATCACCACCTCCATACTTACCCACATACATGGATATGTATTAACCTATGGTGTATGTATAAAATCAATTTTATGAGATGGTGATGATAAAGGAAAATAAAATCTAAAAATTATAAATAGTAACAAATCGAACATTGATTTCTATGTATCCAAGGGTTTTTCCATCTCAGTCTCCATCATCAATCCAGAAGCTACCATCTTCACATCTTCTTTGGCCCTTCTACTTCCCACTTCCTTGACACTCTCCTCTCCTCTTTAAGGGGTAACATAATGTATCTTTTAGTTCCTTTTATTCATTATATGAGCATGGACATACTAAATAAACATCACATGGCTCTGAGGGTGAATTTAAACTGGGGACCTTTTTTTAAATTAAAAAAAATCTTTTTTATTAAAATAATCTTTTTTTTTAAGATTTTATTTATTTTGAGAGAGAGAGAGAGTGCGAGCACAATCGAGGGGGAGGGGCAGAGGCAGAGGGAGAAGCAGAGGCCCCACTGAGCGGGGAGCCTGATGCAGGGCTGGATTCCAAAACCCCAGGATCATGACCCAAACTGAAGGCATACGCTTAACTGACTGAGCTACCCAGGTGCCCCTAAAAAGTCCTTTTCTCAAGTCTATTGAGATATAATTGTTCTCCCTCTGCCTTATTGTTAGAACCCCAGTTTTGGGGGGATGATCACCCTCGATGTCAAAGTGCTCAGGGACAGCGAGCCCTGCTGCAGCTGTAGGGATGGTGCGAGCTGGAGTGGGAATGTGCGGCCAGTGGAGCAGCGCTGACGGAAGCGCTGCAGGGAACGGGAAAGGAAATGAGCTGAAGTCCCCTTAGAGGGCTGACAGTGGAGATGACTAATTAGTAGTGAAGCCAGTTTGCATGATGGTACAGCTGTTTTCGTTTCTAGCCCTGTCTAGATTTTGCCTCTGGAGAAAGCGTGAGTAGTGGGAATCCGTGGTTGAGCACAGATCATAGGGGATTCTATCATCCGTCCTGCAAACCCTCGTGGGGCCATCTCCATGTGCCAGCGGTGTTTTAAGTGCTTGGTGTACTTCAGGGAATGAAACAAAAATCCCTGTCCTCACAGTGTGCGTTTCAGCCAGGGAAAGTAGAAAATAAATATAATACAGGTATAAATAGGATGAATTAAATGCTTTGGGAAAACGTAGCGTAGAGCAGAAGGAAGGGGAGGGGCAGTACTGGAGGACTGCAGTCTTAAACTGGCTAGTCAGGGAGAAGGGGACGTTGGAGCAAAGGTTTGATGAAAGTGAAGGGGTTGGATACATGGATGTCTGGGAGAAAAGCATTGTAGCAAGGAGTAACCCGAAGGTAGGAATGGGGCTCAAATGTCAGAGGAAGAGCAACAAGGCCAGAATGGCTCTGGGGGGTTGGGAGAGTGGTTGGAAAGGCTGTCTTAGAGACCCAGGTGCACATCATGGGGGGCTTTTATTCTGAAACAGAAGTCTTTGCCATAGGTGTGGCTTGATTTGAAAACAGTTATTCTGTCTAGTTGCTGAGGGGCATGTACATCCAGCTTGTAGAGGGGTGACGGTGGACCTGGGAAGCCGGGAAAGAGGTTAGGAAAATAATCCAGAAGAGGCATTGTGGTGACTTAGACCCCGTACTGGCAGTGCAGGTGGTGGGAAAGGGTCAGATTCTGGATACGGTGTGATCATCACGGGGCCCTGGGCACGGTGGGAAAGGAATTGAGGCCAGGACGGGCTTGATTGTAGTAAACTGCACCTAGGGTGCGTCTGTGGGGTGTGGGCCTGGTGTGTCATGGAGGCGAATTAGAGATGCTGAGGCGGTAGGGTGCTTTCCACGGGGACTTTGGAATCTCTGAGTCTGCTGGAAAAGTTGGAGTGAGAGAAACTGTCATCTGTTTCTAAAACTCTCAGTGGAAGAAGGAATTTGTGGACATGGCAGGACATTCATTGATTATCTGATAGAGGCTAATCTTTTGTTTTTAAAACCACTTTATGGAGGTATGATTGACACAGAAAGCTGTATTTAATGTATGCAACTTGATGAGTTTGGAGATAAGTATACATCTGTGAAGCCATCACTGTGATTTATGCCATAAACATATTGGCGGAGGCTGATCTGTGACACAGGATTAAAATAGTCGTGGTCTGGAAGAACCAGAGGATTTCCAACTGCTTCCTATGATCAGGCTCTGTGAAGTGGTAGAGACTGTGTTTCTATAATACCATATGTGTAAATGTGAAAATAACATTAATTTTGATAGAATAACTCATGATTCTACATAACAGAACATATTATCAATATTTAGCATAATTTAAAAGTGAAGGGTATTATAAAGAAATAACACAAATAAAATTGAGTTGCTTGAAATTTGTGAATGAACTTTGAGCATTGACGAGAAAAAGCATGTAATAAGCCAGTGCTTAATAAAGTTAAATAATAGTAATTATGATCAAAATCATGTTTGTATATGAGAAATTTATTTTAAGCTTATTTTAATTATAAAACATATTACATAAAATTGAAACTAAAATTCTTTGTTAGTCAATAACCCGTTTAGCAAATAGGTTCTGTGATGAATTTAAGGCCCTTAGGACTCAAATGTGAAGTTTTGGTAGTAATTCTCATAATTTGAATAGCATCATTGCCATTTACCATTTTTATATGAATCAAAAATGAACTAAGGTCTGTTTACCAAACACTATCAATAACTATCAATCATTTCAGTAATATCTTCTTCTTATATCATTTCTTATTTAATTAGAAATGCTTACAGTTCATGTAACTGGCATTATCGCCAAATTTAAAATTTTTAAATGTTGTAATAATTCATTGTAAATTATGAAACATAGTTTATTAGAGATATGAAAGTGTTCTTAATAGTGAGCTTTTTTTCCCTATAGCCTTGGGGGAAGAGAGGATTAAGATGAAAATATTAAACCATCATCCATAATATTTAATTGGTAAAGTGGTAAAATGTAATAGAAAATAAGATACCTTTCTTTCCTCAGACAAATAGAGGACTTAAATTTTATAGCCATTTCTCAATGTAGCTGTTCATGATGGGAAATTATCCATGCATATCTCCCTGCTTTTAGCATAAAATATATCTAGCAATAAATGGAATATATATGCTATAGCTTTTATGCAGAAGGCAAAGGGCTTGAAATGGCATCTCAAGATCCAGAGAGTCATAATAGTAAATAAAGGGTAATTGTTGGATAGCTATGCTGTGTTCCTTTTATTCCAGGGTAATTCTGCCTGTGGGCTAACTTTTGTATAAACAAAGATAATTGAACTTTTGCACCTTAAAGGATATTGTTATCTTGTACTATTTGACTCTGTCTCCTCTGGGTATAAAGTTGACTTGAATGTTAAGGAAACATATTCATTTTTTTTTCTCTGTAAGTGGGAATAAATTGAAGATACTACATAATAAAACAAACATTGGTTGTGGGGGAAAGCACTTGTTGTGATTGGACAGGCAATATGCTTAAGAGTTTCAGAACAGGGGTTTTAAATTCGGAGAGTCTAGGTTGAATCCTATCTTAAGATTTGCTGGTGGGGCCTCAGTTTCTTGACTTGTAGGATGGGATAAGAATAGTACCCTTCTAGGCTGCAGTTAATGGGGATTGACTGAGGCAATCCCTGTGAAGTAGCTGGTATGGCAGCTGGTGCCTAATAAACGCTCAGTGTGTGTTAGCTAGTCCTTCTTCCTTTATTCATGGTGTACATTTTCCCCAATATTTGATGAGGAGCAAAACATTTCAGGGTAAAAATTGTCTAACGGTGTTTGGGGATGAGTGTGTAGGGGGATGGCATAAAGTTAGTTGTCACATTATCAGAAGTGCTGTACCGGCCAGGCAGCACAAGTGCCTTGTGATCCAAACTTCTAGATCACTCTTTGGATTCCTACACCTGATGGGGTTGCCAAGAGTCATGTTGCAAGGGCTTGTGGTTATGGCCAGATGTGCTCTCTATATTGGTAAAGTCGAGCAATGAGAACAATTATTTGGTGAATAATAATAGTACATCTTAAAGCAGGCTTTCCTGCTGCCCAGCTGGTAGTCAAATGAATTTTCAAATTTCATTAAATGGTATTAAATTGTAATGTTTGACTTTCACTGTAGTAGAAACTAGTATGAGCACAGAAATCTAAAGTTTGATTAAAAGAGTGATGCAAAGGGACAGAATCCTTGGCGAATTATTCAATGGCAAACGAAAGCCTTAATCTTTGTAGTGTCCTCCAAATGAGACCATCTTCACATACAGCAGGCTTTTGATTTTTGATATTGCTGATTCATTCTGGTCACCTTGGGGATGTTTGTAGTTTATGTTGGCATAACTTTTCTTTTTATTTTAAAGATTTTATTTTTTTAAGTCATCTCTATACCCAGTGTGGGGCTTGAATTTACCAGCCCGCGATCAGGAGTAGCATGCTGTGCCGCCCTGCCCACTGAGCCCGCCAGGCGGACTGGCCTTTAGATTGTGTGTGTGTGAGTCACTACACAGAACCGCTCACTTCACATTGGTCCCTTCACGGCAGCATGGCAAAATAAATAAATGCATAGCCTGCAGAGCGATGTGAAAGGTTTTGTGGTTGGTAGAATATGATAAAAACTTAATCTAAGATCTAATTGAACTATTTTAAAGGCCTCTGTTCATTAAGATAAATTTTATTTTGGTTTAAATGTTGCTAATCCCTGTTCCATAAAATTATGTAACTGTATGATAGTTGTGTTTTCTCTGCTGAAAATGTGAAATGTTATTTTTTAAATTTTTTAATTTTTTTGGTCTACAAGGCATCTTAGAGGGTTTCCTCTCTATATGAGGAGAGACAGTGTGGAGAACGATGGGCACTTACAGCCTCTGGAAAGTTTGGTTTGGGAAAAGGGTCAGAGGAGTGTGGCAGAGGTGCCCACTGGTTCAAGAAGGAACAATACATGTGGTGTTTATGTTCTAATTAAAAAAATCTGGGTTTAACATGCTTATTTTCTAGCTGTAGTCCCAGGGCAATACTTTAGGATGATGTAGGCCGGCTGCTTAATTTGTTTTTATTGCAAATCTTCAAAGTAGTTTTAAATTAAATTATCTATGTATATTTGGCAACTCTTACTCAATATATTTAGTATGTTTGTTATTTTAGTGAGATTGTATATTTTGAATGCAAATTAAGAATTTATTTAACGATTGCTAATCTACACTGGTACAGCTATGCTAGAAAGCAATTTGACAATAGTTAAGATACATGTTCTTTCTCTCTCTATTGTCTTTCTGATCCTTCTAATGGTTGTATATATTGGAGAAATTTTTAGAGACTGTTAAGGGACATGTAGAAGCATGCTAATTAAAGTGCTTGTTGTAGTAGTTGGGAATTGAGACAACCTGGGTGATGGAGGGAAAGGTTAGGAAAATGCATTATGCATCATAAGAATAATCAACAAAGAATATCCATGGTGACATGGATAGACTTTAAAAACATAAGGCAGAATGAAGAAAGGAAAAAAGAGAATGAGGTAGATAGCACAATTCCATGTATATATCTTAAAATACATGTACCAAACAATTTTATATGTTTTACTGGAACACATGCAAATCAAAGAATTTACATTGGGCACATTAGGATGATTGTTAAAGGGTATATAATTGTATAACTTACCATCCAGCCACATAAATATTAAGAGATGTGGGGGATGTGAAGAATAGCTAGGAAAAAAGAAAGTGAAAGAAAATGAAATATCTAGGTTTAAATCTTCCTCAAAATATACAGGAGCTGTATGCTGAAAATGCTGACAAAAGAAATCAAACAACCTAAATAATTGGAAAGCTATACCATGTTCATGAATTGAAAGACTCAACATAGTAAAGGTGACAGTTTCACCTAAATTACCCTATAGTGTTAACATAATTTCTATCAAAATACTAGCAGACTCTATGTAGATTTAGTCAAACTTTTTCTGAAATTTATATGGAAAGGTACAGAACCTAAAATAGCTAAAATAATTTTGAAAAAAGAAGAATAAGGTGGGAAGAATCAATCTACCTGATAATGAAACTTACTACATAGTTACAGGAATTGAGAGTGTGGTATTGGCAGAGGGATAGACCCATAGAATAGATAAGAAAACCCAAAAATAGACCCACACATATTTGCACAACTAAAATTTGATAGGTGCAAATGCCATTCAGTGGAGGAAGGATATCCTTTCAACACGTTGTGCTGAGCTATTCGACATCCATAAGTAAAATATTATTCTAATATTTTTGTTTTGAAACACCTAAATATTTCATTTCCTAAATTTTCATAGGTTCTGGGTTTTCTGCTTTCTTTAGAGAAACTTGCTTTGATTTTGCTTCCATAAGACAATGTTTTTTTTATAATAATATTTTTTTATTATGTTAGTCACCATACAGTACATCCCTGGTTTTTGATGTAAAGTTCCATGATTCATTAGTTGTGCACCATGCAATACATGCCCTCCTCACTACCCATCACCAGCCTATCCCATTCCCCCACCCCCTTCCCTCTGAAGCCCTCAGTTTGTTTCTCAGAGTCCATAGTCTCTCATGCTTCATTCCCCTTCTGATTACCCCCCCTTTCTTTATTCCTTTCTTCTCCTACTGATCTTCCTAGTTCTTATGTTCCGTAGATGAGAGAAACCATATGATAATTGTCTTTCTCTGCTTGACTTATTTCACTTAGCATTATCTCCTCCAGTGCCATCCATGTTGCAGCAAATGTTGAGAAATCGTTCTTTTTGATGGCCGAGTAATATTCCATTGTATATATGGACCACAACTTCTTAATCCAGTCATCTGTTGAAGGGCATCTCAGCTCCTTCCACGATTTAGCTATTGTGGACAATGCTGCTATGAACATTGGACCACATTTATTAAATAAGTCATGTCTGTGATTCTTTTTGCTATTTAACCAATCTAAATGCTGCAGATCATAAACCTTCTCAATTTCAGTGCATTCTAGTAGAGTGTATACATTTATTCAAATAAAAATAGTAGCTTAATCAAGAGATTCTTCTCACAAGTTGAGTTAATCCAAATAAATTTTAAATCATGAGCATTGTTTGAGATCCCACTGTTTAATTTATTCAGTTCCTCTCTCTTTTTTTTTTTTTTTAAGTAGGGACAAACTTCAATATGTTTCTGTTTCAAATGTTCTCAAGAATTGAAATGTGTTAAGAGTTTTGAAAACTGAGTTTTTGTGTGTGTACATTGTTAAATATTTTGATTTAAGATTCCAGGTGATTTCTTCTGGCTGTAGGGTGACTAGTTAGGCTATATAATAGTCTGAGTGAGCGGAAAGACAAAAGAGTGAATTTTGGTAGTGATGGTAAAGAGTAGGGGAGGAAGAGATCCTAAATACATGGAGGAGAAAAATGAAGCAGGGCTGGATAACTGAATGACTGTGCAGTAGGATTAGGAACAAGGAGGAACCTAAGATCCATGTTGAGTCTTGCACTGATTTACACTGTCATCATTTTTTTTAATTTCTTAGTTTTGTTTTTAATAAAGTTCTTTTGAAAATTCTCTTCACCTGCCAAGTTGGTGGGTAAGCTACTAGAGAGAATTCATTTCTTTGTTAATATTTATTTAGTATATATCAAATACTGGGCACTGTACTATATTCAGGCAGTCCTTGATTTGCACAATTTTGTGTTAACTGAAAATCAGACATATTGGAACTGAGTCTTTGCTGTGTGTGGCTCCACTGATCTCAGTTACCAGAGAACTGTACAAAATGAGGACCTCTGTTGTTCTTCCAGAGATGAGACTGAAAATTAGGACTGCTTTCCAAAAACTTAAAATCTATTGTGGAAAACAGACAATGATGACCTTTTAGTGTGTTATGATGGAGTTAGGGTAAGATCTCACATAGAAAAGACATCTGATTGGATTGCTGGGGAGGGAGGCTGGGAAAACAGTCCTGAAAACAGTGGCTTCACGTGAAGAACAAGGGTCAGGAGTTCCTGTCCTGAGAGGGAGCAAGAGTCTGAGCTAGAGGGCCCATGAGCCTCCCCTAAAGGTCATAGCCAAGTGTGGGTAGGAAGGAAGGCGGGAAGGAAGGTAGGTAGGTAAGAAGTGGGGGGAAGTCAACATGAGGATGTGTCATCCTTCCCAATTGTTTTAATTTCCCATCAGTCTGTGTTGTGTCTTCTCTCATTCCTAATTTTGCTTCTCTTTTCCTACTTTCCTTTCTTATCCTTTCCTTCCTCTTAGGCTCTCATTTCTCTCCCACTTTCTCTTTTCTCTAGTTTCCTCTTTGTCTCGTCATCTCTGTCATAATCAGGGTTTTGTCCATGTTTATGTGATTTTTGTTCAAGAGCATTCTTTTAGATACAGTTATCCTTTATCTTTTTGTTCTTAATAAGGTCTGTTGTAATTTTTAAAAAATTCTCTCTTGTGACTTTTTAAAAATTGCATATGTTTCTGCTTTCTTAAGATATGTTATTTTTTTAATTTTTAAGTTTTCTCTTTTGGTAATGAAAGTATTTTAGGCAATAAATTTTCCTTTGATGATAGCTTTGCTTTATTGCATAGATTTTGCTATCCTTTCACTTAGTTTTAGAGGGTCTGAACTTTTTGATTTTCTTTATCTGGGCAGTTTTTGCTTAGGATTGGCTAGGTTTATTGTGGTTTTGGTGATCCCCAGATATCGTGGCTCATATCCATAGAGGCTATGCATCCTTTATGTGTTGGTGATGGCTTTTTCTGGCCCAGGCTGAAGGAGCAGCCCTATCTGAGATGATGTTGCTCTAGTGGCAGAGGGAAAGATCCTCTCAGCTCCAAATGTGTCTGCTTGGAAGGGGTACACATTGCCTCCACTCACATTTCATCTGCCAAATAAGTCCTGAGGCCAGGCCTGATATCAAGACATAATGCTTGCTGATGTTCCCACAGGGAGGGCAGACCACATTTTGTATGAAAATTTAACCAGCACTAAAGACTGTTGATGTGGGTTGAATTGTGTTCTCTCAAAAACATGTTGGAATCTTAAGCTCAAATGTGACTTTATTTGAAAAGTCTTTACAGAGGTAATCAAGTTTAAGTGAGGTCATTAGTGTGGGCCCTAATCCTATATGACTGATTTCCTTAAAAAAAAAGGTAGATTTGGACAAGAGAGAGACATGTACATAGGAGAACAGCATTTAAAGGCCAGGAAATGCCGAGCCTACCAGAAACTAGAGGAGATGCATGGAAGATTCTCCCTCTTAGCACCAAACCTGCTGACCTCTTGATCTCAGACTTCTGGTCTTCAGACTGTGAGACAATAAATTTCATGTCAGTCACCCATTTTGTGGTGCTTTCTTAAAACAGCACCAGGAAACCAACACAAATATGTTTCAAAATTTCTGAGAAATGCTTGGTCAGATTCTTACTATTTATTTCTAATTTTTTTTTTTACTGTATTTTAATTAGAAAATGTAGCCAATAAAATCTCTACCTTTCAACAGTGAAGTGTTTTCCACGGTTAGAATCATGATCAGTTTTACAGATTTGTTTCAAGTGGCAAATTCTCTACCTGAAAATTTCATTCAGATTTCAAAGGTTGTCATATGGGGGAATTCTTTACTGTTCAGAAGTTTAAATAATAACGTCACCATCTTCTAATTTACTGCATTCAGGATTTTGTACCTTAATTTTTTTTTTTTTAAAGATTTTATTTATTTATTCGACAGAGACAGAGATAGCCAGCGAGAGAGGGAACACAAGCAGGGGGAGTGGGAGAGGAAGAAGCAGGCTCATAGCGGAAGAGCCTGATGTGGGGCTCGATCCCGGATCGCCGGGATCACGCCCTGAGCCGAAGGCAGATGCTTAACCGCTGTGCCACCCAGGCGCCCCCAGGATTTTGTACCTTAATTATAAAAAAAAAATCAGATTCATCTTTCTAAAAAAATGAATAAAACCCCTTGATTTGAAAGTGTACCTTTGTCTTTTCACTTGTTTTATGATTAAGTTGCAGCGATAAGAGTGATTCAAAATAGACTAGGTTGATCATGGCATTGTAAATGTTGTCTTTTAGTGACCCATGATCATGCCTTCTTTTTTCTTTCATTCCTTCATTCCTTTTTTTTATTTTCTTTTTTTACGGAAGCAGCTCAGTAATTTCCTTCGGACAGCTATCTGCAAGGCCTGTCTATGAGATCCCTCCATTTCTGTCAAACAGTCCCTTAGAAGTTATAAAAAAGTGCTCATTACTACGGAAATCTTCCTTTCCGCGCAGATAGGGCTGAGCCTGAGAGCAATACCGCAGCTCAGCTGGGAAAGGAAATGAGGAAAAAGAATTGGGCAGGAGAAGGAAGATGGAAGGTAATAGATTACATGCTGTATTGTTCTCAGGAAAAAATTAGATGCCATTAGACAGCATATTGGATTTAAGTACATGATTTATGATCCACTGAAATCATCTGTGTTATTCTGAATTATGCAAATATTATTTTATGACCTGATCTTGAATCAGGTAAGAGAATGGTCCTAACTTATGTGTGTTTTGCCCTGTGCTATCCCAAACACTATGATCTTGATGCTATTTTAACTTACATGTTTATACATATAAAAGTGTCTAAAATAATTAATATAACCAATTTTGTGTCTTCAAGATTAGCTGTTTGCAAACAACAAACAAGATTCTGTGAAAAACTAGAGCAAGTCTTTCCAGTTGGACTATATTAGAATTCCATCTACATTTTAATTTGGTTCCTGCTGTGTGGATATATTAGACTGAATCTATTACCTGGCTCAATGGTCCTCTTAGACAATTTCCCTTTCTCATTCTGATTTTATTGTAAGTGATCGTCAACATACTGTAGAAGTCTGCAAATCCAATTTTGATCACTCCCATGAGGCACTGGTAACTATAACCTTACGTTAAAAAAAACAAAGCAAGAACGGGAGTATAGCGTTATTTATAGATTACCTTTTGATGAAAGGTGCCTCGTTGTGGGTGTAGTGTGAGACTTTATATTTGGACTGTGTTTGGGTGTTGTGCGCAAGAGGATTCTATAGCAATCGTCCCCTTGGAGCAGGACCTGGTTTTGCATTTAATATTCCAGCTTTATGTTTACGTTGTTTTGAGTCGCCTCTTTTCCTGATGCTCGTGAACCACCTGCTGTTTTTTCGTTTGGAGATAATGTTTCTCTGAGTATTGATTAGAATTTCAGCTGTAAATATAGTCTTTTCATGCATTTAATACATTTAATCCTTACTGTGAAACAGATTAATGGACCTTTGGTGTAGAGCTGAGGAACATTAATTGAGTTCACTCTGGTTTATTTAACTGTGTTGCCGTCTTACTGGGCATACTTTTTCAGAACATGTCTAGAAGTTAAGAGAGATGATATCAGATGGTAATGCAAGGCATTTCATTTTCTCATGCTGCCCACGATTTGATGAAGAGCCCTCTTAGGGAAAAATAAATAGTAGTTATTCATTCCATATGTAGCTTGATATTCTCATCTTTATCTTCAGAACTGTCCCGACATCACCTTGTGTTTGGTACCTTGTTTTGACCCCTCATCCTGACTCTCAGATCATTTCTTCCTGATTGTCTTATCTTTCTTCTTCCTGTTTTTGTTTCTTTGAATATTTCATTCTTAATGTAGCCCTTGTCTCTCAGATACCTGATATATATATATTCCTACCTGGATATCCTGCTAACACATTAAATGTTATGTTTGAATGTAAATTTCTCATTCTTTTCTCAAAAACAAGTTTTCATTGTAACTTCTCCATCTTTGTGCGTGGTATCACCATTTTTTCCCTCTGGCTCTTAGGTTCAATTTCTGTGCCATCAGTGACTTAAATCTCTTGTGCATCTTCTACGTATCAATTAAAGCTGAACCTTTCTTCTCATTTCCTTTCCCCCCTCTTTCTCTGGACACTTTTATTACTGCAACAACCTCTTGACTGGACTAACAACTTTAGTTTTTATCCTCTGCTGATCCCAAGAAACCTAACAGATTAAGATTTTAAATTATAATATTCATGTATCATTTTCCAATTTAAAATTCTTCAGTGCTTTGCAGTTTTTTGCTGCTTAAAATGCTATCTAATATTCATAGCTTTAAATGTCTGCTATAATCTCTGTTATATCTATTCAAAATTAGTTCTTATTCATTTCACAACATCTTCTCTCCACCAGCAGATCCTGCTCCCAGAATTCTCCATTCCTTCAATATCATTACTTTCTTAAGAACAGGGGGTATATCTCATCTTTGTAACCATGTTGCTATAGATTGAATGTTTGTTTCCCTCTGAAATTGAAAATTCGTATGTTGAAACCTAATCCCCAATGTGATGGTATTATGGGAAGGGACTAGATCCTGAGGATGGAGCCCTGATGAATGGAATTTGTGTCCTTATAAAAAAGACTCCCTCATTCCTCAGCCATGTAAGGATGCAGCTTGAAGATGGCCACCAATGAACCAGGAAGTGAGTCCTTACCAAATGCCTAATCTATTGATACCTTGATCTTGGACTTCTCAGCCTCTAGAACTGTGAGAAATAAATTTCTGCTGTTTATAAGCCACCTAGTCTGTGGTCTTCTGTTAGAGCAGCCTGAGGGGACTGAAACACGTGTATATCACTTTTCTCGGCATGGTGTCTAATCTATGGTAGATGTTCAAGTAATATGATCTTTTGTTGTTGATTTTCAGTGTCAGGGTCATCTTTAGGTGGGTAGGATGGTGATTTATCTTTTATTTTGCCTTTTAGACTTTAAGGGCCTGATCTCTGGGTTCATATCATGGGTTTAGCTGTAACTCTTGTTTTGCGACTTTAACCAATTTACCTAATGTTTCTGCATCTTAGTTTCTTCATCTGTAAAATAGAGATAACAGCTATACTAACCTAAGACAGTTGTTATGAGGACTAAATAAGAAAATACATCTACAAGGTTTTAAAAGAGTAACTGATACATAGTAAGTTGTCAGTTAGGTATCAGTGAGATTTGCCGATGGAGTATATCTTTCTCGGTTCAGTCACTAAGAGCATTTCCAGTTAGTTGGCAAATTATGTAGAGAGAAAAGTCTTATTGGGGACCTCATTTTTAAAAACTTTATTCCTTGTCATTGTCAATACATGTATTTTTGATGGTAAGGCTATTTCTATATACACCATTATTTTTGCTTGTTCAATCAAACTGGTATCTGAAAATATTGATGGAAGTGCTGATAATCATAGGAATACTGAATTTACTAAATGTTTGTAGAATTAATAATACTATATATTAATACTGTTTGACTATTCCTACCACCACCATCACTACCATCATTTATTGAACACTGATCATTTGTCATTTGAATTTTATTAGTAAACTAAAATTGATCCACTAAATACTAGGTAAAATTTTGTTATTAGATATGCACCTAGTTATTACCACAAAGTATGTAGTTGGCAAATAATAAAGAACTAAAATTATGCTTTAAAAATTATCTGGTGGGAAAGTTGCCCATCTTACATATTATCCATACTCCTTAAGCTTTCTCTATCTCCCTCCCCACCATTGTCTCAACTGTTTTTGTCTATTAAGTGTCGAATTTGCTTGGAGTTGTTCTTTATAGCTCTGGATTTTATTCTTCCATCTTTATATATGAAAGAAAACATTCAAAATAATTCAATTTTAAGTGGCTTTTTCTAGAATCTGGTAATATCTTTTAAAATATTTGGAGCTGTGCTGAAAAACATCACTCCTTAATGAGAAGAATCTGAGTTTTGCTCCTTTTAACAGAGTAGAAAGAGTTTTGTGCAGGTTGACTTTGTACCTTGGTGATTGATGTCATCAGAGTTATCATGAAGAGTTGGGAGAATGACGGATATAATTTCACTGTTGAATTCCATTGAATGAACATATAGTTAACATATAGTTAACATATAGTTAATATTTTTCTGGATTTTTCTGGATTTTCCGAGATTCTGCAAAGTGCTGAAAGTCCAGGGAGCACTGAGACTTTTAGGTCCTTCCTCCGTGACTCTCATCATCAAGGAAGATGATGAATAATCCCAGTAGAGAGGGGTCAATACAGCAATAGAAGTATGGATCAGATAGTGGAAGGATTAGCTTTATTAGAAGAAGAAACAGAAACAAGGGCTGGTTGTGGAATGCTTCCCAGAAGGGGTACAGTACAGTGTTCACTTTTTTTCCCAATGTAATTGCAATTTGGTTGGTATATTTCTTTTTATTTCCATGCTTGATATTAAGCAAGAGTATTTTTTTTCTGGCTGCTGTAAAATTGTACCAAATCTTCCTAGCCATGACACCGTCATATACCTCACTGTAAACTTGAGTTTTATCTCCTTCACAGGTGATATTTAGAGTTTGGCATCCATCAACAAAGCTTCAGAACAGAATATTACTAGCAAAGAAAAGGAGCTTAAACAGGCAGTTCAAAATTTTATTTATACTCCAGGAGTAGTAAGGAACCTGTTTATGACAGCTATTTCTCTCCTTTTAGGCGAAGATGCTTCATCTTTTAGCAGTGTTAGTTGAGCAAGGATACCGTGGAGAAATAGTTGTGTTTTTTTTTTTTTCCTAGAGCACTCTAGGCTATCAATTTTATAGACTCTGCATAATTCTAGACAAGAATGTAGTTTGAAGCAAGCTGTTATGATTAATTATTGCTCATTAACTGGATCTTCACTCTGCATGAAAGAATATTGCAGTTTTTTTTCTCATTCCAAAAGTCATGTTGTTTATATTAAAATGAAATGCATTTGGGGAAGTTGGAAGTTGAGATGCCCAGGGTGGTCTGTGGGGAAAGCAGGCATGTGAAAGTCTTGCTTATGTAGTACTGTAAATGTCATTGTGATTTTTCAGTAAAACTGAATTAGATTGCTCAAGAGAAAAATTTATATAAGTCATTTGTGATGGAGATAGTTTGCATATCTTGTACTTTATAAATCTGTCTTCTTCTTGGCAAGAGTCCTTGGTCAATGTGAACATTTAGAAGATCTTGAAAGAATAAAGTACTAAAATTATTCATGTCCTTTAACTCAGATCAATTTCTTGTCTTTACAGGATATTAACTAAACTATTAACTTGGTTTATCAATAACTATTTAAAGAAAAAACTAGAATAGTAACATGCAGTTTTGCAATTTTTCACTCTCTTCTACTTATGTAAAGATAGGGGATATAGATTTTTGCATGTCATTATATGAGTAAATCTTCCTTAATAGTTGAAATTTCTCAATTTCTCTCCACATCTACCTTTGAGAGTCTGATACATATGATTATGCTCACGTAAACAATGGAAATAGCATAAGAAAGAAAATGCCCTAGTTTCCAACTTACAGGCAAAATTTGTCTATAGCCAATTAGGATGGTCATTTCTAATAATTCTAATATTTTGTAGGTCCTAAAGAAAAAGACAATGAGAAAGAATGATTGCTAAGGATTGTTTTATTAGTGGGGCCACAGCTTTCAGAGGATCTAAAGACAGTATAAACTGATGGACAAGGTGTTTTTCACTATTACAACACTATGGGGGTGGTGGCACCTGGATGGCTCAGTCGGTGAAGCATCCCACTGGTGATTTTGGCTCAGGTCATGATCTCATGGGTCGAGATTGAGCCCTGCCTCACACTCTGTGTGCAACGGGGAGTCTGCTTGGGATTTTCTCTCCCTCTCTCTCTCTCTCTCTCCCCCTCCCCACCCTCCTCCCACTCATGTGCGTGCATGTGCTCTCTCTCAAATAAATAAATAAATAAATAAATAAATAAAATCTTAAAAAAGAACACTATGGGGGACACCACTACAAAAAGCCATAGGAAGGATTATGTACCCATCCTCTGATTAATGGTCTTAATTCCTAACACATAGAAAACAAGAAATCAAGAGCTAAAGCCACAGGACATAGAGGAAATGCATGTTAAATTAAAGAGTATTACCATAACTGAAAATATTCTGGGTTGAGTTACTTTATTTTTTCCCTCCAGAGAAGTTGATCTTTTTTTTTTTTTTTAAAGATTTTATTTATTTACTTGAAAGAGAGTGAGAATGCAGGGGAGAGAGAGAGAGCACAGAGGGAAAGGAAGAAGTAGGCTCCTTGCTGAGCAGGGAACCTGATACAGGGCTCGATCCCAGGACCCTGGGATCATGACCTGAGCCAAAGGCAGATGCCTAACTGACTGAGCCGCCCGGGAGCCCAAGAAGTTGATCTTACTATACATCTTTCACTGTTTCTTATTCTGTCCCTCTCTTGTGCTGTTTCTGAATATTTTCTTAGTAAAGAGCCAAATTTTGGTCACCTTGTGGATCCTTTTCCTGTGGAAATAAATCCTTTTATATATAAGTTTATGAGCTTGAATACAAACTGGAAAAAAAAAGCATTTAAGAGGCAATGTTAGAGCTGTTATTGTGTATTCCTCTGTAGGAGATTCCATTTTGATGATAAGATGTCTTGGTGTTAAGTTTTCTTCCTTTTTCTCTTAGTGTGGGAAAAATTGTATAAAAATAAGGATAAAAAAGCATATGGCTTATCAGCCAATTATTGCTGTTTAACAAGCAACCACAAAATCTCAGAGGCATACAACCGTAGTGCTCAGTTCTTGCTCAGATCAGTTAGGGTTTGGCTGACCTAGGCTTGGTTTAGCTTGGCTTGACTCCTAACTCTGGGTTGGGTCCAAGCAGGTCTGTTCCAGGCTTTGGCTTGCAGGGATGTGCTTAGATCTGTTTCCTGTGTGCTCATTTTGAGGCTGCGATGAAGGAAAAATAACCACTCTGGAGAAATCTGTTCTCTTGGTTGTTGGCAGGAGTGTAAGAGAGCAAGTGAAAACATGCAGTGCGTCTTAAAGATGAAGCTCAGAGGTGGCCCACTGTCGTTTCTGCCTGTATTCCATTGGTCAAAGCCCAGCAGTGGATGAGGGAACATATTTCTCCCATGAATTTGGAGGATGCAAGGAGTGAATGCTTGCTAAACAATGAGCTGACTTCCATTATGAAATGTAATACAGGAAGTCGCACAAATTCAAATTCTATAAGAATTCAGAATAAAGGGATCTCTTGGTATTAACAGTCACTGCCATTTCCCAGTGCTATCCTGGGCACACATGGTGCTAAAAGCAGGCTTGCGTTGCCTTATGTGTCTCTCAACCACGGCACTACTGACATTGAGGGTCGGGTGTCCCCTTTGTTGTGGGGAGTTTTCTGTGCACTGTAGGATGCTCAGCACTATCCCTGGCCTCTGTCCACTGGATGCCTGTAGCATCTTTGCTCACTTTCCAGCCAGAACAGCCAGAAATGTGTCCAGAATTGACATATGTCCCCTGGGGAGCAGCATCACCCTCAGTTGAGAATCACGGACTTACTGGTACTGGTAAGCTTTGACATAGGGGATCACTTCATTTTACAGATGGAGAAATTGAGGTGCAGAAAAGCTACTTTTCCCAGAGTTACATTGACGTAAAGAACAGATTTGGGATTAAAATCTAGATCCCTCTAATTCCAATGTACATGGTCTTAAACCATATTATACAAGGCTAATAATACAGAAAATGCCTTTGAATTGGATTTTCCTTTAATAGCAGGGGTAGAAAAGGCAATCACGATGTGCAGAAAGTAAGGTCTCTAAAAGGCATTCTGGGGGAATTCTGAGGGGAGGGTGAGGGCAGAGCGGGACCCTCTGCTCACAGTAATTGAGGCCAACAGCTGCAGGATTGGATGAACTGCTAACAGGGTGGATGGTAAATAACCAGATGAAGGAAGACAGTATGGGTTGCACTGAGTAGAGACCCCAGGATATAGAGTCCTATGTACAAAGAAAGAAGGAGAATGGAGATGGTTGGTGCAAAGGATGTCATGGAGGAAGTGGCTGGAAATGAAGAACGAGGCAAAGCCAACAGTGATTGATGCTGTTCTAGGGCTTCTGAACTTTAATCCTGAAAGGCAATGTTGGACACACACAGGAATTTTAAACAGGAAAATTACAGAATCATATTTGAATTTTAGAACATCACTGTTCCCCTGTGAAGGATGGATGAGAAGGGGGATTATAGATGACAGGAAAATGTGCTACAAAAGCAAGAAAATTATGTGGGAGGATATATATTGAAGTATTAAGAGTATTTATCTTCGGATGAAGTTTAATTTTCCTTTTAATTTATTTTGAATTTTTCTGAAGTGGAAAAAATACTGCTTTTGTAATAGGTAATATGTTTCATTAAAAAAAAAAATAGGACATTGTAGCCAATCAGGTAGGAACATGGCAGAAGTGCTGGGGAGGGAGTGATTTGCTGAGAATGAGGGCGGAGGTGAACTTGTTCGGTGGGGTTTTGGAGATGCATGTTTGAGGGCACTGCTGAGGGGAAGGAAAGGGAAGGGTCCAGGAGGCTCCTTGAGCTTCGGGCTTGAGCAGTTCATAGAAAAGGGGATTTAAGAAGATGGGATGACACTTTTGGGGAAAGAATAAGTTCTGTGTTGAATTGTGCTTCTGGATCATCGATGTGGAGGAAGCACCAAATTGTTCATTAGAAAGAGGAGTTCAGGAGAGGTTTTGGTGTAGCTATAGATTTTAGAATAACTAAAATATAGAGTTATCTTTTTGGGTAAAATTATCCAGGAAGAATGCACACATGGGGAAAAGAAAAGGCCTGCACGTGGATTTTTGATGGTTAAAATGAGGTGTACAAGGGGCATGAAGACTGTGTAGTGTCTAACCAGTGCAGTGTCAAGGAAACAAGAGTGAATTCCCAGGGGCGCTTGGGTGGCTTAGTTGTTAAGCCTCTGCCTTCGGCTCAGGGCGTGATCCCGGTGTTCTGGGATCGAGCCCTACATCAGGCTCCTCCACTGGAAGCCTGCTTCTTCCTCTCCCACTCTCCCTGCTTGTGTTCCCTCTCTCGCTGGCTGTCTCTCTCTCTGTCAAATTAATAAATAAAATATTAAAAAAAAAAAAGAGTGAATTCTCAGAGGACAGGGTATGAAACTCTGAAAAGACAAAGAGAGGCCAAGTGTGATGCGACACATTCTTTCATATTGAGCATTTGGGTCTTTAGTACCAGGGCAAAAGCCATTTCAGAGGGCTTGGTGGTTACAGTTAGAGGTTAAATAGCAGTGGGTTGTGGTAACAAAATCAAGGCCATGAGAGGAAACCATTCTTTTGAGACATTTGCTTTAAAAAGAAAGTGGGAGAGTAGATGATCTTTTGATGCACAGGAAGACTCTCCATGTTGTTCATATTTCTTTCATATAGAAAAATTTCCTGATTGGACTGAGAAGAAAAAATTGATTCATATTTAGGTGACATTATTCAATCTTAAGGGAACTTTTAATATGAATATTGTGTTTTGTGAGTTTTTTTTTCATTTTGCTTTACTGTTAAATTTATCTATGTTTTTATTTATTTATTATTTTTTATTTAAATCTTTTAGTGGGGAAGGAACAGAGGGAGAGTGAGAGAGAGAGTCTTAAGTAGGGTGCATGCCCAGTGTGGAACCCATCATAGGGCTCGATCCCTTAACCCTGAGATCATGCCCTGAGCCACAATCAAGAGTTGGACGTTTAACTGACTGAGCCACCCAAGCACCCCATCCATGTTTTTAAAAGTCAGTAAAACTTGAGGAAAAAAGTTAAAATCTTTGTATGTGAAACTTAGCATTACTCCTTTTATTAAAGAAGGGAATCAATCCACTAAAATGAGAAAGGTACCCTTTTGAAGGGTCTGCCTTTTGAGTGGAATGTGCATTTATGAATTTATTTTATATCTCCAACGAGTCACTTAAAAATGTTATTAAAATGAATGATTTCCTACCCATCTTATTTCACTTTTTTCTTTTTTTCTGAGTCATTTTTTCTACCTGTCTTTAAAAATTTTTAATGCTAAAAAAGAACAGATGTGATTATTATTATGTAAGATACAAATTAATACATTTTGTACTGTCAGTTATTAAGGATTTTTGTTGTAGTTTTATCATCCTTTTTTTAAAACTATAAGTACTATTTTTTGATTGTTTACCGTATTTCAGAACTTTTATTTTAAAAGTTTCTTATTTGAAACACGACTTGGATTTTGAGTGCTCATAGAAATAAATTTTTATTAAACTATTTTCTTTTTCTTTTTTTTTTTTTTTAAAGATTTTATTTATTTATTCGACAGAGAGAGAGACAGCCAGCAAGAGAGGAAACACAAGCAGGGGGAGTGGGAGAGGAAGCAGGTTCACAATGGAGGAGCCTGATGTGGGGCTCGATCCCAGAACACCGGGATCACGCCCTGAGCCGAAGGCAGACGCTTAACCGCTGTGCCACCCAGGCACCCCTTCCTTTTTCTTTTCTTAATGTAATTAATG